>NC_134698.1:257500-308994 GCF_050947455.1 Rhinoderma darwinii | reverse complement strand
TAATGCTTCATTGCCCCAGGTCTCCAGTCATGATTCTTATTGGTCTCTTCGGCCATTACAATTGTCTGATAAGACCTGGGACTAAAGCCGCCCAAACATCTAAGACAGTGATCGGCCGCAGGATCCTTCATACACACTGATCATATACACAAGCATACACAACGATCATACACAACGATCATACACAACAATCATACACAACGATCATGCACAACGATCATGCACAACGATCATGCACAACGATCATACACACAAGCATATACAACGATCATACACAACGATCATACACACAAGCATACACAACGATCATATACACAACGATCATACACACAAGCATATACAATGATCATACACAACGATGATGCACACAAGCATACACAACGATCATACACACAAGCATATACAATAATCATACACAACGATCATACACACAAGCATACACAACGATCATACACTCAAGCATACACAATGATCATACACAACGATCATACACACAAGCATACACAATGATCATACACAATGATCATACACAACGATCATGCACAACGATCATACACAACGATCATACACACAAGCATACACAATGATCATACACAACGATCATACACACAAGCATATACAATGATCATACACAACGATGATACACACAAGCATACACAACGATCACACACACAAGCATACACAACGATCATACACACAAGCATATACAATGATCATACACAACGATCACACACAAGTATACACAACGATCATACACACAAGCATATACAATGATCATACACAACGATCATACACACAAGCATACACAATGATCATACACACAAGCATACACAACGATCATACACACAAGCATACACAATGATCATACACACGATCATACACAACGATCATACACACAAGCATAAACAATGATCAATGATCATACACAACGATCATACACTCAAGCATACACAATGATCATACACAACGATCATACACACAAGCATAGACAATGATCATACACAATGATCATACACAACCATCATACACAATGATCATACACAACGATCATACACACAAGCATAGACAATGATCATACACAATGATCATACACAACCATCATACATAATGATCATACACACGAGCAATAGGGGCATAATCCGCCCATTAGTAAAATTGGTTGGGACCTTGTTCAGGGAGACAGCAGCAAAGGGCAGTGTGGACAGAAGAGCTCACACTTCAGTGATTATGGGATGTCCCCTCTATTGTTCTATAACCAGACACCCCAAACACAACCCCCCCCCCCACACACACACACTAATTAACATCAATTAACTCTCCCTTACATGTTCTCTTGTCCTGTGTCAAATCTAATCAGTCACTAATTAGTGGGAGATCCTGACACCTGGAGGAAGGGGGTCCGGTCCTGTGATTAATTAGTGACCCCCTCACACAGGCACCTATACGAATCCTCATAAATTATTACACCAATCAACAATGTTTTTCTTTGATGTTTTCCAGTAGCGCTCCCTGCCGCCCCCTCTGCGACCCTACCGCCCCCTCTGCGATCCTGCCGCCCCCTCTGCGATCCTGCCGCCCCCTCTGCGATCCTGCCGCCCCCCGCGTTCCCTGCCGCCCCCTCTGCAACCCTACCGCCCCCTCTGCGATCCTGCCGCCGCCCCCTCTGCGACCCTACCGCCCCCTATGCGATCCTGCCGCCCAATCTGCGACCCTACCACCCCCTCTGTGATCCTGCCACCCCCTCTTCGATCCTGCCGCCCCCTCTTCGATCCTGCCGCCCCCTCTGCGATCCTCCTGCCTTTGCGATCTGGCCATCCCCCGCGATCCTGCCATCCCCTGCGATCCTGCCGCCCCCTCTGTGATACTGCCGCCCCCCGTGATCCTGCCGCCCCCTCTGCCATCCTGCCGCCCCCTCTGTGATCCTCCTGCCTCCGCAATCCTGCCACCCCCACTGCGATCCTCCAGCCTCTGCAATCCTGCCGCCCCCGCGATCCTCCTGCCTCTGCGATCCTCCTGCCTCTGCGATCCTCCTGCCTCTGCGATCCTCCTGCCTCTGCGATCCTCCTGCCTCCGCGATCCTCCTGCCTCCGCGATCCTGCCGCCCCCTCTGCGATCCTCCTGCTTCTGCAATCCTGCCGCCCCCGCGATCCTCCTGCCTCCGCAATCCTGCCGCCCCCTCTGCAATCCTGCCGCACCCCGCGATCCTCCTGCCTCTGCGATCCTGACACCTTGTACTTGCCAATAATCCCTTCATAGATCTACCACTTCACAGCCCCTCAATATCACTTCAATCTGTACTTTCTAATACCCCCCATTGTCTCCCCAACGTCAACAACTTATAAACCACACCCCAAATATTGTCATACAGCCTTCACCACACCACATACCCACCCCGGCTATCACTTTACTGTCATTTTCCCCTTTTTACACCCTTATAGAATAAAACCCTGTAGGCCCCAATACCCCAATTTTTGCTCCGCATGAGTCCACTTTATGGGGCCCCTGGGCTCCATCTGTCGGAGTGTGAGTATACTGTCATCTGATAAAGGATTTCGTTTGTAGGGAGGAGGGGGCCACATCAAAGACTTGACCCAGAGACCGTCTACAGCCCCTTATCCACACCCTGGTCAAGGAGTCTGTAGGGCTGGTCGCTCTGTCTGGATATAGTCACTTATTACACAACTGCGAAGGCGTCTATAGATTCACAAAAAACTACTATTAGAATGCCATCTCCCCCTCCCCCATTTCTGTGTCGCCTAGTTAGCGGGAGATTACTCTTATTGGATATCAGGTATAGACGTGGCAAGCCACGGGGTACCGACGCGGCAGGTCACGGGGTACCGACGCGGCAGGTCACGGGGTACCGACGCGGCAGGTCACGAGGAATAGATATCCGGTATAGACGCGGCAGGGCACGAGGTACAGACGTGGTAGGAAATGAGAATTGTCTTGAGGACCCCGCACTGACACCGGTTCCCATCACTCTATTGTATATTTTCAGGCGTGGCTCTTCTTCTATGGGCCTCGGTGCAGGCCCAGGGCCCTCAGGTAACAGCTGACTTCAGGCTGCGTGTAGTGATTTGGAGGGTCAAAGTCTGAGAGATTGTCGTGCAGGTTGTCACATGTTTACAGAGGAACGTGAGCTTACACACGGGCACCTGCGGGTGAATGTCCTGGCAGTATCGGTCATATATGGCGAGATCTCTCCGGGCGCAGACCAGCTGCCCCTGTCCATGTTAATGACAGAAGTGTGTCCCTCTATTGTCCCCACCTCGGACAAATGACCGGGGCCAAACAGCTGTCACTATCATTGTGTAATGGTGATAGAACACAAACTGCTCCTATACATCCTAAAGGATAACTGAGGACGGCAGGAGCTGATAACGTGTGTTCAATATGATTGTAAGTTCCTGGGGTCATAGCAGCAACTGTCTCCCCATACAAGAGAATCTTCTACATTCAGATGACCTGTAAGATTTTAACTGGAGAGGGAGGAAGTCACTGCTTTTTTTTAAATATAACTGATATCTGGAGAGCGGTGATGTCACTGCTGTATAATATATCTGGAGGGCAGTGATGTCACTGCTGTATAATATAATATATCTGGAGAGCGGTGATGTCACTGCTGTATAATATATCTGGAGAGCAGTGATGTCACTGCTGTATAATATATCTTATATCTGGAGAGCGGTGATGTCACTGCTGTATAATATAACTGATATCTGGAGGGCGGTGATGTCACTGCTGTATAATATAACTGATATCTGGGGAGCGGTGATGTCACTACTGTATAATATAACTGATATCTGGAGAGCGGTGATGTCACTGCTGTATAATATAACTGATATCTGGAGAGCGGTGATGTCACTGCTGTATAATATATCTGGAGAGCGGTGATGTCACTGCTGTATAATATAACTTATATCTGGAGAGCGGTGATGTCACTGCTGTATAATATAACTGATATCTGGAGAGCGATGATGTCACTGCTGTATAATATAACTGATATCTGGAGAGCGGTGATATCACTGCTGTATAATATAACTGATATCTGGAGAGCGGTGATGTCACTGCTGTATAATATAATATATCAGGCGGGCGGTGATGTCACTGCTGTATAATATAACTTATATCTGGTGAGCGGTGATGTCACTGCTGTATAATATAACTGATATCTGGAGAGCGGTGATGTCACTGCTGTATAATATATCTTATATCTGGAGAGCGGTGATGTCACTGCTGTATAATATAACTGATATCTGGAGGGCGGTGATGTCACTGCTGTATAATATAACTGATATCTGGGGAGCGGTGATGTCACTACTGTATAATATAACTGATATCTGGAGAGCGGTGATGTCACTGCTGTATAATATAACTGATATCTGGAGAGCGGTGATGTCACTGCTGTATAATATATCTGGAGAGCGGTGATGTCACTGCTGTATAATATAACTTATATCTGGAGAGCGGTGATGTCACTGCTGTATAATATAACTGATATCTGGAGAGCGGTGATGTCACTGCTGTATAATATAACTGATATCTGGAGAGCGGTGATATCACTGCTGTATAATATAACTTATATCTGGTGAGCGGTGATGTCACTGCTGTATAATATAACTGATATCTGGAGAGCGGTGATGTCACTGCTGTATAATATAACTGATATCTGGAGAGCGGTGATGTCACTGCTGTATAATATAACTGATATCTGGAGAGCGGTGATGTCACTGCTGTATAATATAATATATATCTGGAGAGTGGTGATGTCACTGCTGTATAATATAACTGATATCTGGAGAGCGGTGATGTCACTGCTGTATAATATAACTTATATCTGGAGGGCGGTGATGTCACTGCTGTATAATATAACTGATATCTGGAGGGCGGTGATGTCACTGCTGTATAATATAACTGATATCTGGAGGGCGGTGATGTCACTGCTGTATAATATAACTTATATCTGGAGGGCAGTGATGTCACTGCTGTATAATATAATATATCTGGAGAGCGGTGATGTCACTGCTGTATAATATATCTGATATCTGGAGAGCGGTGATGTCACTGCTGTATAATATAACTTATATCTGGAGGGCGGTGATGTCACTGCTGTATAATATAACTTATATCTGGTGAGCGGTGATGTCACTGCTGTATAATATAACTGATATCTGGAGAGCGGTGATGTCACTGCTGTATAATATAACTGATATCTGGAGAGCGGTGATGTCACTGCTGTATAATATAACTGATATCTGGAGAGCGGTGATGTCACTGCTGTATAATATAACTGATATCTGGAGAGCGGTGATTTCACTGCTGTATAATATAACTGATGTCTGGAGAGCGGTGATGTCACTGCTGTATAATATAACTGATATCTGGAGAGTGGTGATTTCACTGCTGTATAATATAACTGATATCTGGAGAGCGGTGATGTCACTGCTGTATAATATAACTGATATCTGGAGAGCGGTGATGTCACTGCTGTATAATATAACTTATATCTGGAGAGCGGTGATGTCACTGCTGTATAATATATCTGAAATCTGGAGGGCGGTGATGTCACTGCTGTATAATATAACTTATATCTGGAGAGCGGTGATGTCACTGCTGTATAATATAAGTTATATCTGGAGAGCGGTGATGTCACTGCTGTATAATATAACTGATATCTGGAGAGCGGTGATGTCACTGCTGTATAATATAACTGATATCTGGAGAGCGGTGATGTCACTGCTGTATAATACAACTTATATCTGGAAGGCGGTGATGTCACTGCTGTATAATATAACTGATATCTGGAGAGCGGTGATGTCACTGCTGTATAATATAACTGTTATTTGGAGAGTGGTGATGTCACTGCTGTATAATACAACTTATATCTGGAGGGCGGTGATGTCACTGCTGTATAATACAACTTATAACTGGAGGGCGGTGATGTCACTTCTGTATAATATAATATATCTGGAGAGCGGTGATGTCACTGCTGTATAATATAACTGATATCTGGAGGGCGGTGATGTCACTGCTGTATAATATAACTGATATCTGGAGAGTGGTGATGTCACTGCTGTATAATATAACTGATATCTGGAGAGCGGTGATGTCACTGCTGTATAATATAACTGATATCTGGAGGGCGGTGATGTCACTGCTGTATAATATAACTGATATCTGGAGGGCGGTGATGTCACTGCTGTATAATATAACTGATATCTGGAGAGCGGTGATGTCACTGCTGTATAATATAACTGATATCTGGAGAGCGGTGATGTCACTGCTGTATAATATAATATATCTGGAGAGCGGTGATGTCACTGCTGTATAATATAATATATCTGGAGGGCGGTGATGTCACTGCTGTATAATATAACTGATATCTGTAGAGCGGTGATGTCACTGCTGTATAATATAATATATCTGGAGAGTGGTGATGTCACTGCTGTATAATATAACTGATATCTGGAGAGCGGTGATGTCACTGCTGTATAATATATCTGGAGAGCGGTGATGTCACTGCTGTATAATATAACTGATATCTGGAGAGCGGTGATGTCACTGCTGTATAATATAACTGATATCTGGAGAGCGGTGATGTCACTGCTGTATAATATAATATATCTGGAGAGCGGTGATGTCACTGCTGTATAATATAATATATCTGGAGGGCGGTGATGTCACTACTGTATAATATAACTGATATCTGGAGAGCGGTGATGTCACTGCTGTATAATATAACTGATATCTGGAGAGCGGTGATGTCACTGCTGTATAATATAACTGATATCTGGAGGGCGGTGATGTCACTGCTGTATAATATAACTGATATCTGGAGAGCGGTGATGTCACTGCTGTATAATATAATATATCTGGAGAGCGGTGATGTCACTGCTGTATAATATAACTGATATCTGGAGAGCGGTGATGTCACTGCTGTATAATATATCTGGAGAGCGGTGATGTCACTGCTGTATAATATAACTGATATCTGGAGAGCGGTGATGTCACTGCTGTATAATATAACTGATATCTGGAGAGCGGTGATGTCACTGCTGTATAATATAATATATCTGGAGAGCGGTGATGTCACTGCTGTATAATATAATATATCTGGAGGGCGGTGATGTCACTACTGTATAATATAACTGATATCTGGAGAGCGGTGATGTCACTGCTGTATAATATAACTGATATCTGGAGAGCGGTGATGTCACTGCTGTATAATATAACTGATATCTGGAGGGCGGTGATGTCACTGCTGTATAATATAACTGATATCTGGAGAGCGGTGATGTCACTGCTGTATAATATAATATATCTGGAGAGCGGTGATGTCACTGCTGTATAATATAACTGATATCTGGAGAGCGGTGATGTCACTGCTGTGTAATATAATATATCTGGAGAGCGGTGATGTCACTGCTGTATAATATAACTGATATCTGGAGAGCGGTGATGTCACTGCTGTATAATATAATATATCTGGAGAGCGGTGATGTCACTGCTGTATAATATAATATATCTGGAGGGCGGTGATGTCACTACTGTATAATATAACTGATATCTGGAGAGCGGTGATGTCACTGCTGTATAATATAACTGATATCTGGAGAGCGGTGATGTCACTGCTGTATAATATAACTGATATCTGGAGAGCGGTGATTTCACTGCTGTATAATATAACTGATGTCTGGAGAGCGGTGATGTCACTGCTGTATAATATAACTGATATCTGGAGAGCGGTGATGTCACTGCTGTATAATATAACTGATATCTGGAGAGCGGTGATGTCACTGCTGTATAATATAACTTATATCTGGAGAGCGGTGATGTCACTGCTGTATAATATATCTTATATCTGGAGAGTGGTGATTTCACTGCTGTATAATATAACTGATATCTGGAGAGCGGTGATGTCACTGCTGTATAATATAACTGATATCTGGAGAGCGGTGATGTCACTGCTGTATAATATAACTTATATCTGGAGAGCGGTGATGTCACTGCTGTATAATATATCTGAAATCTGGAGGGCGGTGATGTCACTGCTGTATAATATAACTTATATCTGGAGAGCGGTGATGTCACTGCTGTATAATATAAGTTATATCTGGAGAGCGGTGATGTCACTGCTGTATAATATAACTGATATCTGGAGAGCGGTGATGTCACTGCTGTATAATATAACTGATATCTGGAGAGCGGTGATGTCACTGCTGTATAATACAACTTATATCTGGAAGGCGGTGATGTCACTGCTGTATAATATAACTGATATCTGGAGAGCGGTGATGTCACTGCTGTATAATATAACTGTTATTTGGAGAGTGGTGATGTCACTGCTGTATAATACAACTTATATCTGGAGGGCGGTGATGTCACTGCTGTATAATACAACTTATAACTGGAGGGCGGTGATGTCACTTCTGTATAATATAATATATCTGGAGAGCGGTGATGTCACTGCTGTATAATATAACTGATATCTGGAGGGCGGTGATGTCACTGCTGTATAATATAACTGATATCTGGAGAGTGGTGATGTCACTGCTGTATAATATAACTGATATCTGGAGAGCGGTGATGTCACTGCTGTATAATATAACTGATATCTGGAGG
Source organism: Rhinoderma darwinii (assembly GCF_050947455.1). Classification (NCBI taxonomy): domain Eukaryota; kingdom Metazoa; phylum Chordata; class Amphibia; order Anura; family Rhinodermatidae; genus Rhinoderma; species Rhinoderma darwinii. The sequence goes on along the minus strand of NC_134698.1, from coordinate 300,369 downwards.
GCGGTGATGTCACTGCTGTATAATATAACTGATATCTGGAGGGCGGTGATGTCACTGCTGTATAATATAACTGATATCTGGAGAGCGGTGATGTCACTGCTGTATAATATAACTGATATCTGGAGAGCGGTGATGTCACTGCTGTATAATATAATATATCTGGAGAGCGGTGATGTCACTGCTGTATAATATAATATATCTGGAGGGCGGTGATGTCACTGCTGTATAATATAACTGATATCTGTAGAGCGGTGATGTCACTGCTGTATAATATAATATATCTGGAGAGTGGTGATGTCACTGCTGTATAATATAACTGATATCTGGAGAGCGGTGATGTCACTGCTGTATAATATATCTGGAGAGCGGTGATGTCACTGCTGTATAATATAACTGATATCTGGAGAGCGGTGATGTCACTGCTGTATAATATAACTGATATCTGGAGAGCGGTGATGTCACTGCTGTATAATATAATATATCTGGAGAGCGGTGATGTCACTGCTGTATAATATAATATATCTGGAGGGCGGTGATGTCACTACTGTATAATATAACTGATATCTGGAGAGCGGTGATGTCACTGCTGTATAATATAACTGATATCTGGAGAGCGGTGATGTCACTGCTGTATAATATAACTGATATCTGGAGGGCGGTGATGTCACTGCTGTATAATATAACTGATATCTGGAGAGCGGTGATGTCACTGCTGTATAATATAATATATCTGGAGAGCGGTGATGTCACTGCTGTATAATATAACTGATATCTGGAGAGCGGTGATGTCACTGCTGTATAATATATCTGGAGAGCGGTGATGTCACTGCTGTATAATATAACTGATATCTGGAGAGCGGTGATGTCACTGCTGTATAATATAACTGATATCTGGAGAGCGGTGATGTCACTGCTGTATAATATAATATATCTGGAGAGCGGTGATGTCACTGCTGTATAATATAATATATCTGGAGGGCGGTGATGTCACTACTGTATAATATAACTGATATCTGGAGAGCGGTGATGTCACTGCTGTATAATATAACTGATATCTGGAGAGCGGTGATGTCACTGCTGTATAATATAACTGATATCTGGAGGGCGGTGATGTCACTGCTGTATAATATAACTGATATCTGGAGAGCGGTGATGTCACTGCTGTATAATATAATATATCTGGAGAGCGGTGATGTCACTGCTGTATAATATAACTGATATCTGGAGAGCGGTGATGTCACTGCTGTGTAATATAATATATCTGGAGAGCGGTGATGTCACTGCTGTATAATATAACTGATATCTGGAGAGCGGTGATGTCACTGCTGTATAATATAACTGATATCTGGAGAGCGGTGATGTCACTGATGTATAATATAACTGATATCTGGAGAGCGGTGATGTCACTGCTGTATAATATAACTGATATCTGGAGAGCGGTGATGTCACTGCTGTATAATATAATATATCTGGAGAGCGGTGATGTCACTGCTGTATAATATAATATATCTGGAGGGCGGTGATGTCACTACTGTATAATATAACTGATATCTGGAGAGCGGTGATGTCACTGCTGTATAATATAACTGATATCTGGAGAGCGGTGATGTCACTGCTGTATAATATAACTGATATCTGGAGAGCGGTGATGTCACTGCTGTATAATATAACTTATATCTGGAGGGCGGTGATGTCACTGCTGTATAATACAACTGATATCTGGAGAGCGGTGATGTCACTGCTGTATAATATAACATATCTGGAGAGCGGTAATGTCACTGCTGTATAATATAACTGATATCTGGAGAGCGGTGATGTCACTGCTGTATAATATAACTGATATCTGGAGGGCGGTGATGTCACTTGATTTTCTGTTCCTTATGTAGCACCAGTATGTTTGCCAGCACTGTACAGAGGTTGTCACCATTTACACCACACCCGGTCTCCAGTGGGGCTCACAATGTTCACCCCCTCTCAGACATAGGGGCCAGTTCTACTTTGAGTATGTGAAGGAGTTCCCAAAAAACACAGACCTTAGTCACATGTAGTTCTTGTTCGGATTGGATACTAGTATTCCAGCGCTACCCCGATAATCTATAACCCCATTATTTTCGCATTGTTTCTCCTCTGTCCCTGTTTTTCTTAAATACTTGGATATGACATCACTGGGTTGGGAAGTGATGTCATTCAGGATGAGGCGGGTGTCACTGGGGTAGAAGACATGAAACATACATGTGACGTGTGCCACGTAACGTCGGGGTGGAGAAGATAGAAAGCGTGCTCCCATGTGTGCCTCCATAACTCTGCTCTAGGGGTGTGAACTGTGCGGCCGCAGCGAAGGGATTAGGGGGGATAAACAGGAGAGAGGGTTAAAGGGGGGGTGGAGGATCGGCTTTATGTTTCTAGCACCCGACGGACAATAAAACAGCATGAATCCCCCACACAATGGCTGCTCAAAGAGGGGCAGCCAGTCGTAAAGGTCACCTTATACCCCTGTATTCCTGCCAACAATCCCAGACCAGGCCTGTGATCCAGGAGGAGATATAAACCCCTCATACTGTGTGGAGTAATGTGTGTGTATACAGGGTGTGTGTAGTGTACTGTGTGTGTATACAGGCTGTGTGTAGTGTACTGTGTGTGTGTACAGGCTGCGTGTAGTGTACTGTGTGTGTATACAGGCTGTGTGTAGTGTACTGTGTGTGTATACAGGGTGTGTGTAGTGTACTGTGTGTGTGTGTGTATACAGGCTGTGTGTAGTGTAATGTGTGTGTATACAGGGTGTGTGTAGTTTACTGTGTGTGTATACAGGCTGTGTATAGTGTACTGTGTGTGTATACAGGGTGTGTGTAGTGTACTGTGTGTGTATACAGGCTGTGTGTAGTGTACTGTGTGTGTATACAGGGTGTGTGTAGTGTACTGTGTGTATATACAGGCTGTGTGTAGTTTACTGTGTGTGTATACAGGCTGTGTGTAGTGTACTGTGTGTGTATACAGGCTGTGTGTAGTGTACTGTGTGTATATACAGGCTGGGTGTAGTTTACTGTGTGTGTATACAGGCTGTGTGTAGTGTACTGTGTGTGTATACAGGCTGTGTGTAGTGTACTGTGTGTGTATACAGGGTGTGTGTAGTGTACTGTGTGTGTGTATACAGGCTGTGTGTAGTGTACTGTGTGTGTATACAGGCTGTGTGTAGTGTAATGTGTGTGTGTATACAGGCTGTGTGTAGTGTAATGTGTGTGTAGTGTACTGTGTGTGTGTATACAGGCTGTGTGTAGTGTAATGTGTGTGTATACATGCTGTGTATAGTGTACTGTGTGTATACAGGCTGTGTGTAGTGTACTGTGTGTGTATACATGCTGTGTATAGTGTACTGTGTGTGTAGTGTACTGTGTGTGTAGTGTACTGTGTGTGTGTATACAGGCTGTGTGTAGTGTAATGTGTGTGTAGTGTACTGTGTGTGTGTATACAGGCTGTGTGTAGTGTAATGTGTGTGTATACATGCTGTGTATAGTGTACTGTTGTCAGGTCCGTATTTCACACCGAATAACCACCTCTGTAAATTGAAAGCTGAAGGCATGCCTGGAGAGAAGTACATCACACAAATGTCTGAGGTACAGCTTCAATGTCAGCCAGGAGCAACTGAACTTTATTCAGAACAAAGAAACACACACAGAGAAGACACATGCCCCTCCCTATAGATGTGTGACTTGCTTGAATTCCATTGGCTCTTCTGCTGTAACTTTTGCTATACATTCTTCTGCACACTCCTCTTTGCATTCCAGGGGGCGGTGTCTTCCATAGGTGTGTCCGACATGAACAAAGAACTTGTTATATATATCAGTATATTACACAAAGAACTGAAATGTATATACATATGTGTGAGGATAATATTTTTCAGACAATATACATAGTAATGATCCCTGACAGTCCCCCCTAAAAATATTATTACTCTATCCCTGAGTCTTGCCTAGCAACCTACCACTGACCACTCGAACCAGGCGGGTAGGGGTTTTGGATTTCTTCACCAGCTTGAGACGAGCTACTCCTGATGAGTAACCCCCCTTTGTACCTGGACTTCCAAGGTGTCGGAGTGGTCCTAACTTTCCCTATTCTCCTCTGGATACAGGATGGTTGTCTTGATATAATCTACAAACCACTGCTGGTTGTAATATATATATATATATATTAATCCGGTCTACATTTTTATTAACAGTAATAATTGTCGCACTGTCACTTACTGTCCTAATGGGACTTTACCCCTGCAGATATGACAGGTCATGGGCAGCACAGTGACCTTCACATAAAACTCCTCAGATTGTAATTTGCAGCACCGTGGCATATTTACACACATTATAATTATAAACCTCAGACATTATAAACAATAGGGCCTCAGCTAATAACATAATGCTATCACCAATCTCATGCTATCACCCTCAGGTCTCGGGTCCCATCAGTTCATTGCCAGTCCTGTACACCATCATCTTCTTCTTCTCCTGTCTTCTGCTCTTCACTGACTGTCACCCTCAGGGTAACCCACACAATTGTGGAGTCAGACTACGTTGGTGTCCAGTGGGGGAGTTATTATTACCCCCTCCTGGTCACTTATCAAAACACTTGATCCTGCTGTCGGATTCACTCAGGTCTTTGGTCTTTACTTTGCTGATGTCATCAGGACTTGGTTTGGTCCTTCTCATCTGTCCGACACCGTCTCCTTTGGTTTACGTCATCAGGCTGTACATAGCACCTCATGTTGTGAGCCTGGGGTGAGATCCCACGTAGGCGGATTAGTGGAGTTGTATTGTGACTATCAAACCCTCCGCATCTGTACTCTTCCTCTGGCAAGTTACTCGTCTGGGCGGCCGCTTAGAATTGTGACACTGCCGTCAGTTCATGATAAACGCGTTGTACTGGCTCAGGCTGTGCCTGCCGTATCTCAGTGATGGAGTTCATCGTGTTAAAAGTCTTTTAGTTCATATTTACTGGCAATTGCTGGGGACCCCCAACTCTTGTCAATTGTTAAAATAAATACTAATCTGGTGATAACATCATCCGCATACACTATAAACGTTGTTCTAAGTACATACAATAATGTCAGGCCCCTAAATGACATCAAACACCTTTATATAAGGAAAAACTTCTCTGTTACAATGGACAGGGCACCTAGAAGATGTGTAATTATTGGGTACATTTCATTTGCACTTGGTGATACCCTTTCAGCAGGATTTGTACCTTGATCTCAGCTGATTGCCTGGAACATCTCCACCTCACAGAAAGATACACAGATTCCACATGTTTATCTGACAAGCGTCTTAAACCTATTTTTTCTTACTCTAACCTGGTTCGTTCTACCTGGGAAGGCCTCTCAAGGTCGGTTCTCTTCGTGGGAGGCGGGTATGATAAGGTTGGCACCGGTCTGCCAGGACTGTTCTGTAGGCAAATCAAACAGCTCTAACAGAATTTAGCAGCGACAGCTGTAAAACCTGGGACATACCAATTAGATCTTACCAAATCGATCCTTGCAGTCTTGGGGCATATGTGAGGTCATACACCATCAAAACAAGTGCCATCAAGAGTGAATTGGGTGCCACCGTTCACCTTCCTTTATCCGTCCACATTCTGTTAGAATCTGGTTCTCACGCCTTCCGCTCCCAGTTGGACACTTCCTGTGGAGAACAAGCTTTTTCATTGCATAAACATTAATTGATCTTAATCAGATAATTCAATTGAAGAAAAACATTAACAAATAACATCTTTACATTAAACGTTCACACTGGTCAGTAACTAAAACTTACAAACTGATTCCTCTGTTCTTTATATACATATCTATACATACACATATACACTGCACAGAATTCTCTGCTCTAAAATTTCCCTTTCACAACAAAAATAAAAATAAATAAATAAAAATGTTTTCTAATGGGAATATCCCACTTCTGTACCTTTTATCTGACGCATGACTCTAATAGTCCAATGCTAAGGCTGGTCCAGAACTTTACATAAAACTTAACCTCAATATTTAATATTCCCACAACCCTTCTTAAATACAGTTATTAATCAAACTAACCTTGGGACAATGTCTAGAGAACTGCTGACATCTTATCATTGTACAAACACCAGTTCAATACTTGGGATAACATTGTTCCCCTGTCACTTACACACAACGTCTGTAGTGGGGAAAATACAGGCCGGGCTTCAGGCCCCCCCTGAGAACAGGTCTACACACATGAGCACTTTGTCATACACTTCTACCTCGGGTAGTTGTATGTTCTGCAGTCGCTGGGACGGGTAATCTGGCCGGGCTTCACAGGTACCTTTGCTGTTTTACCTATGTCATGCCGTGCGCACATCACGCCGGCTGCTACAAACCTAGCGGTGGCATTATTGTATCCAGGGACAAGCCAATTTACTGATACCTGGCCGCACATACCCTTGTTGTCAGTTCTGTCTTCTCTCTCTCTCTCAATTGGCTTACCCGATGATCCAATAAAGTTCCTACTACCAATGGGCCCATAATTGTGGGCGATGCCAAAAGCGTACCCAGAGTCAGTGTAAATGTCGGCCGTCTTACCTTCTGCCAGGTTACAAGCCTCAGCGAGCACCTCCAGCTCCACTCCTTGAGATGAACAAGAAGGTGAGAGTGGTTTCTGGGTAATTTACCTGGTGCCTCGTATCCCGGCTTGTACATACTGTATAATAAAATCTCTTTATTACAAATTTACATTAAAAACCCATGTCACATATAGATAGAACATCTCAAAGGGGTGGCGTCTTCATCCTCTAAAATAAAACCAAATGTTATACACTTCTCCACACTCATCTGATAATCCAGAATACTTTGAGAATCTCACTTTTATCAGGTTCTGCAAATACTTGCTTAATACAAAAACAAATAAAAAGAAAACATTCCCAAAAACTTTACATCAAATTAACAATGTCCAGACAATTTTTGTTTTGCCTTCTCCCTCATCTAAATCCATAAAGACTCGTGTGAGTGACGTCACCTCTGCCTCCTGTGTAAATTTGCTGGTGGGAGATGGTCTCTTACACATTTTTAGATCTCCTGAAACCAAATTAATTAACTCAAAACAAACCAAAATTGTACCTGATCAGTCCCTTCACCCTTCCCCCCTTTGTGGACTCTGCGAAAGTAATGTAGCAGAGTTCAAAACTACATCTCAACATAACAAAGTCTGGCACTAGTTTAACCCCCTGTAATGTGCAACAGCCTGAAACAAAAATGACTTTTTCCTGACGAAAATACATTTGATCTTTACAATGACACAACTCATGTGTGAAATCAAAAACAAAACAATTGTAGTTAGTTATTCAATAAAACAAAAAATATTATCTCTGATAACATTAATTACTGCAAACCAATAAACTGTATATATAAATAGGGAACGGTGGGGGGCACATACATTTTCAAAACCCCGTGTCTCACAGTATCTGTAGTTTAATACATCTGAATTAACATCAAAACACATGAAATCTGATCACATAAATATCGTAACTTTTATAAACAACAGCGCATGCGCAAAAGAGAAGAAATTTATTTCGGTTTGTAGACATTACTGATATATATATATCAGCAGTGCATATTGAAATCCCTTTGTCCCATCAGCCCTGCAGACTGCACCCAGTCAGCCCCCCTCCTCCTCCCAAACACAGCACACTACAGGGGAGAGGGAGGGGGGTCACACACTCATTTCTCACAACTTCTCACAGCTTCTCACAATCTTAACACTTTCAATGCCGGCAAAACAACATACGTATCTGCAATCATTCATCACACCATTGTATAGGAATTATCTACGTTAATGTTTAACCATACATAGGAATTATCTACGTTAATGTTTAACCGTACAATCTGTCGGCCACCATCTCTATATTATGATGACGTGTTGTTTCATCAGTGAACTAGACTGGAACTTCTGTAAATAGAAAAAAACACTACAAATGACAAAGTTAACAAGGTGATTATTTCATACTGATTTGGTTGGGCCGGGCGTGGCCACACCAGGGGTGGGTGGTGGGGGGCAGCCTCTCCCATTGGAAACACATTGCGCAGCTGTGAAGGGGGGGGGGTTCCCCACCCACAATGAGGACACACTCAACATGAGGTTACGGACACCATTACCGGGCGTCGGCTGGTCCTGTGTTTTCTAATACATATAACATACAATACCTTTCTTATTCCTAACTTCCATTCACTTCACCAAATCATGAATAGGATCGGGTGATCCTGATGATTTGAATATGGACCGTAAACCATCCATTCTAACAGTCTATATTATACACGTAACTTATATAACAATTTTCGGTCTACAACTCTCTTGTCTGGCCACTATATTACTTACAATTTAATACACGACTTAACAGTTTGTTTTTTTTAGTTTGTTTTTTTTCAGTTTATACACCCCGCATGCCTTATCACACGACTTATCAGTGTTTTTGTCTCACGTCTTATCACACGTCTTATCAGTGCATCATTGCACCCCGCGTGCCCGCGTCTCACGTCTTATCACACATGTACTTATGCCCGCGTGCCCCTGTATAAGACAGGTTATAATACTATCCACGACTTATCACACATATATATTGTGCCCGCGTATTTTCTATCTAGTCCCTAATTACCCAGAGGATGGTTAGTCGGGCGCGACTAAGGTCTCACAGGTTTTTTACCTCACAGCGGAAAATATCACCTCTGTCGCCTGAGATAGTCCAGGAAATCAACAAAAGGGTTCTACAGATCGCCACAAGACTGTCCACTAACACAGATAAGACGAAGATTTATAAAATCAATTCGCTTACCGTGTTATTGCGGAGGTGATCAAATTCCTTCAGTGGGCAACTTTGAGTTATCTGTTTCACCCTGTGATTGTCGATTGTCCGGATTTTGATATTTCCTCGAGTGAGGTCCCATCTGGGGTGCCAAATGTCAGGTCCGTATTTCACACCGAATAACCACCTCTGTAAATTGAAAGCTGAAGGCATGCCTGGAGAGAAGTACATCACACAAATGTCTGAGGTACAGCTTCAATGTCAGCCAGGAGCAACTGAACTTTATTCAGAACAAAGAAACACACACAGAGAAGACACATGCCCCTCCCTATAGATGTGTGACTTGCTTGAATTCCATTGGCTCTTCTGCTGTAACTTTTGCTATACATTCTTCTGCACACTCCTCTTTGCATTCCAGGGGGCGGTGTCTTCCATAGGTGTGTCCGACATGAACAAAGAACTTGTTATATATATCAGTATATTACACAAAGAACTGAAATGTATATACATATGTGTGAGGATAATATTTTTCAGACAATATACATAGTAATGATCCCTGACACTGTGTGTATACAGGCTGTGTGTAGTGTACTGTGTGTGTATACAGGCTGTGTGTAGTGTACTGTGTGTGTATACAGGCTGTGTGTAGTGTACTGTGTGTGTATACAGGCTGTGTGTAGTGTACTGTGTGTGTATACAGGCTGTGTGTAGTGTACTGTGTGTGTATACAGGCTGTGTGTAGTGTACTGTGTGTGTATACAGGCTGCGTGTAGTGTACTGTGTGTGTATACAGGCTGTGTGTAGTGTACTGTGTGTGTGTATACAGGCTGTGTGTGTGTGTGTGTATATACAGGCTGTGTGTAGTGTACTGTGTGTGTATACAGGCTGTGTGTAGTGTACTGTGTGTGTATACAGGCTGTGTGTAGTGTACTGTGTGTGTGTATACAGGCTGTGTGTAGTGTACTGTGTGTGTATACAGGCTGTGTGTAGTGTACTGTGTGTGTGTATACAGGCTGTGTGTAGTGTACTGTGTGTGTATACAGGCTGTGTGTGTGTGTGTGTGTGTGTGTGTGTGTGTATACAGGCTGTGTGTAGTGTACTGTGTGTGTATACAGGCTGCGTGTAGTGTACTGTGTGTGTATACAGGCTGCGTGTAGTGTACTGTGTGTGTATACAGGCTGCGTGTAGTGTACTGTGTGTGTATACAGGCTGCGTGTAGTGTACTGTGTGTGTATACAGGCTGTGTGTAGTGTACTGTGTGTGTATACAGGCTGTGTGTAGTGTACTGTGTGTGTATACAGGCTGCGTGTAGTGTACTGTGTGTGTATACAGGCTGCGTGTAGTGTAGTGTACTGTGTGTATATATACAGGCTGTGTGTAGTGTACTGTGTGTGTATACAGGCTGTGTGTAGTGTACTGTGTGTGTATACAGGCTGTGTGTAGTGTACTGTGTGTATATATACAGGCTGTGTGTAGTGTACTGTGTGTATACAGGCTGCGTGTAGTGTACTGTGTGTGTATACAGGCTGCGTGTAGTGTACTGTGTGTGTATACAGGCTGCGTGTAGTGTACTGTGTGTGTATACAGGCTGTGTGTGTGTGTGTGTGTGTATATACAGGCTGTGTGTAGTGTACTGTGTGTGTATACAGGCTGTGTGTAGTGTACTGTGTGTGTATACAGGCTGTGTGTAGTGTACTGTGTGTGTATACAGGCTGTGTGTGTGTGTGTGTGTGTGTGTGTGTGTATATACAGGCTGTGTGTAGTGTACTGTGTGTGTATACAGGCTGTGTGTGTGTGTGTATACAGGCTGTGTGTAGTGTACTGTGTGTGTGTATATACAGGCTGTGTGTAGTGTACTGTGTGTATATATACAGGCTGTGTGTAGTGTACTGTGTGTGTATACAGGCTGTGTGTAGTGTACTGTGTGTGTATACAGGCTGTGTGTAGTGTACTGTGTGTGTATACAGGCTGTGTGTAGTGTACTGTGTGTGTATACAGGCTGTGTGTAGTGTACTGTGTGTGTATACAGGCTGTGTGTAGTGTACTGTGTGTATATATACAGGCTGTGTGTAGTGTACTGTGTGTGTATACAGGCTGCGTGTAGTGTACTGTGTGTATATATACAGGCTGTGTGTAGTGTACTGTGTGTGTATACAGGCTGTGTGTAGTGTACTGTGTGTGTATACAGGCTGTGTGTAGTGTACTGTGTGTATATATACAGGCTGCGTGTAGTGTACTGTGTGTGTATACAGGCTGCGTGTAGTGTACTGTGTGTATACAGGCTGCGTGTGTGTGTGTGTGTATATACAGGCTGTGTGTAGTGTACTGTGTGTGTATACAGGCTGTGTGTAGTGTACTGTGTGTGTATACAGGCTGTGTGTAGTGTACTGTGTGTGTATACAGGCTGTGTGTAGTGTACTGTGTGTGTATACAGGCTGTGTGTAGTGTACTGTGTGTGTATACAGGCTGTGTGTAGTGTACTGTGTGTGTATACAGGCTGTGTGTAGTGTACTGTGTGTGTATACAGGCTGTGTGTAGTGTACTGTGTGTGTATACAGGCTGTGTGTAGTGTACTGTGTGTATATATACAGGCTGTGTGTAGTGTACTGTGTGTGTATACAGGCTGCGCGTAGTGTACTGTGTGTGTATACAGGCTGCGTGTAGTGTACTGTGTGTGTATACAGGCTGCGTGTAGTGTACTGTGTGTGTATACAGGCTGTGTGTAGTGTACTGTGTGTATATATACAGGCTGCGTGTAGTGTACTGTGTGTGTATACAGGCTGCGTGTAGTGTACTGTGTGTGTATACAGGCTGCGTGTAGTGTACTGTGTGTGTATACAGGCTGCGTGTAGTGTACTGTGTGTGTATACAGGCTGTGTGTAGTGTACTGTGTGTGTATACAGGCTGTGTGTAGTGTACTGTGTGTGTATACAGGCTGTGTGTAGTGTACTGTGTGTATATATACAGGCTGTGTGTAGTGTACTGTGTGTGTATACAGGCTGTGTGTAGTGTACTGTGTGTGTATACAGGCTGTGTGTAGTGTACTGTGTGTGTGTATACAGGCTGTGTGTAGTGTACTGTGTGTGTATACAGGCTGTGTGTAGTGTACTGTGTATGTATACAGGCTGTGTGTAGTGTACTGTGTGTGTATACAGGTAGTGTGAAGTGTGTATATACAGGCTGTGCGTAGTGTATTATGTGTATACAGGCTGCGTGTAGTGTACTGTGTGTGTATACAGGCTGCGTGTAGTGTACTGTGTGTATATATACAGGCTGCGTGTAGTGTACTGTGTGTGTATACAGGCTGTGTGTAGTGTACTGTGTGTATACAGGCTGCGTGTGTGTGTGTGTGTGTATACAGGCTGTGTGTAGTGTACTGTGTGTGTATACAGGCTGTGTGTAGTGTACTGTGTGTGTATACAGGCTGTGTGTAGTGTACTGTGTGTGTGTATACAGGCTGTGTGTAGTGTACTGTGTATATATACAGGCTGTGTGTAGTGTACTGTGTGTGTATACAGGCTGCGTGTGGAGTAATGTGTGTGTATACAGGCTGTGTGTAGTGTACTGTGTGTGTATACAGGCTGCGTGTAGTGTACTGTGTATATATACAGGCTGTGTGTAGTGTACTGTGTGTGTATACAGGCTGTGTGTAGTGTACTGTGTATACAGGCTGTGTGTAGTGTACTGTGTGTGTATACAGGCTGTGTGTAGTGTACTGTGTGTGTATACAGGCTGTGTGTGTGTGTGTGTGTATATACAGGCTGTGTGTAGTGTACTGTGTGTGTATACAGGCTGTGTGTAGTGTACTGTGTGTATACAGGCTGTGTGTAGTGTACTGTGTGTGTATACAGGCTGTGTGTAGTGTACTGTGTGTGTATACAGGCTGCGTGTAGTGTAGTGTACTGTGTGTATATATACAGGCTGTGTGTAGTGTACTGTGTGTGTATACAGGCTGTGTGTAGTGTACTGTGTGTGTATACAGGCTGTGTGTAGTGTACTGTGTGTATATATACAGGCTGTGTGTAGTGTACTGTGTGTGTATACAGGCTGCGTGTAGTGTACTGTGTGTATATATACAGGCTGTGTGTAGTGTACTGTGTGTGTATACAGGCTGCGTGTAGTGTACTGTGTGTGTATACAGGCTGTGTTTGTGTGTGTGTGTGTATATACAGGCTGTGTGTAGTGTACTGTGTGTGTATACAGGCTGTGTGTGTGTGTGTGTGTATATACAGGCTGTGTGTAGTGTACTGTGTGTGTATACAGGCTGTGTGTGTGTATATACAGGCTGTGTGTAGTGTACTGTGTGTGTATACAGGCTGTGTGTAGTGTACTGTGTGTGTATACAGGCTGTGTGTAGTGTACTGTGTGTGTATACAGGCTGTGTGTGTGTGTGTGTGTATATACAGGCTGTGTGTAGTGTACTGTGTGTGTATACAGGCTGTGTGTGTGTGTGTATATACAGGCTGTGTGTAGTGTACTGTGTGTATATATACAGGCTGTGTGTAGTGTACTGTGTGTGTATACAGGCTGTGTGTAGTGTACTGTGTGTGTATACAGGCTGTGTGTAGTGTACTGTGTGTGTATACAGGCTGTGTGTAGTGTACTGTGTGTGTATACAGGCTGTGTGTAGTGTACTGTGTGTGTATATACAGGCTGTGTGTAGTGTACTGTGTGTATATATACAGGCTGTGTGTAGTGTACTGTGTGTGTATACAGGCTGTGTGTAGTGTACTGTGTGTGTATACAGGCTGTGTGTAGTGTACTGTGTGTATATATACAGGCTGTGTGTAGTGTACTGTGTGTATACAGGCTGTGTGTAGTGTACTGTGTGTGTATACAGGCTGTGTGTAGTGTACTGTGTGTATATATACAGGCTGTGTGTAGTGTACTGTGTGTGTATACAGGCTGTGTGTAGTGTACTGTGTGTGTATACAGGCTGTGTGTAGTGTACTGTGTGTGTGTATACAGGCTGTGTGTAGTGTACTGTGTGTGTATACAGGCTGTGTGTAGTGTACTGAGTGTGTATACAGGCTGTGTGTAGTGTACTGTGTGTGTATACAGGCTGTGTGTAGTGTACTGTGTGTATATATACAGGCTGTGTGTAGTGTACTGTGTGTGTATACAGGCTGTGTGTAGTGTACTGTGTGTGTATACAGGCTGTGTGTAGTGTACTGTGTGTGTGTATACAGGCTGTGTGTAGTGTACTGTGTGTGTATACAGGCTGTGTGTAGTGTACTGAGTGTGTATACAGGCTGTGTGTAGTGTACTGTGTGTGTATACAGGCTGTGTGTAGTGTACTGTGTGTATATATACAGGCTGTGTGTAGTGTACTGTGTGTGTATACAGGCTGTGTGTAGTGTACTGTGTGTGTATACAGGCTGTGTGTAGTGTACTGTGTGTATATATACAGGCTGTGTGTAGTGTACTGTGTGTATACAGGCTGTGTGTAGTGTACTGTGTGTGTATACAGGCTGTGTGTAGTGTACTGTGTGTGTGTATACAGGCTGTGTGTAGTGTACTGTGTGTGTATACAGGCTGTGTGTAGTGTACTGTGTGTGTGTATACAGGCTGTGTGTAGTGTACTGTGTGTGTATACAGGCTGTGTGTGTGTGTGTGTGTGTGTGTGTGTGTGTATACAGGCTGTGTGTAGTGTACTGTGTGTGTATACAGGCTGTGTGTAGTGTACTGTGTGTGTATACAGGCTGCGTGTAGTGTACTGTGTGTGTATACAGGCTGCGTGTAGTGTAGTGTACTGTGTGTATATATACAGGCTGTGTGTAGTGTACTGTGTGTGTATACAGGCTGTGTGTAGTGTACTGTGTGTGTATACAGGCTGTGTGTAGTGTACTGTGTGTATATATACAGGCTGTGTGTAGTGTACTGTGTGTATACAGGCTGCGTGTAGTGTACTGTGTGTGTATACAGGCTGCGTGTAGTGTACTGTGTGTGTATACAGGCTGCGTGTAGTGTACTGTGTGTGTATACAGGCTGTGTGTGTGTGTGTGTGTGTATATACAGGCTGTGTGTAGTGTACTGTGTGTGTATACAGGCTGTGTGTAGTGTACTGTGTGTGTATACAGGCTGTGTGTAGTGTACTGTGTGTGTATACAGGCTGTGTGTGTGTGTGTGTGTGTGTGTGTGTGTATATACAGGCTGTGTGTAGTGTACTGTGTGTGTATACAGGCTGTGTGTGTGTGTGTATATACAGGCTGTGTGTAGTGTACTGTGTGTATATATACAGGCTGTGTGTAGTGTACTGTGTGTGTATACAGGCTGTGTGTAGTGTACTGTGTGTATACAGGCTGTGTGTAGTGTACTGTGTGTGTATACAGGCTGTGTGTAGTGTACTGTGTGTGTATACAGGCTGTGTGTAGTGTACTGTGTGTGTATACAGGCTGTGTGTAGTGTACTGTGTGTATATATACAGGCTGTGTGTAGTGTACTGTGTGTGTATACAGGCTGCGTGTAGTGTACTGTGTGTATATATACAGGCTGTGTGTAGTGTACTGTGTGTGTATACAGGCTGTGTGTAGTGTACTGTGTGTGTATACAGGCTGTGTGTAGTGTACTGTGTGTATATATACAGGCTGCGTGTAGTGTACTGTGTGTGTATACAGGCTGCGTGTAGTGTACTGTGTGTATACAGGCTGCGTGTGTGTGTGTGTGTATATACAGGCTGTGTGTAGTGTACTGTGTGTGTATACAGGCTGTGTGTAGTGTACTGTGTGTGTATACAGGCTGTGTGTAGTGTACTGTGTGTGTATACAGGCTGTGTGTAGTGTACTGTGTGTGTATACAGGCTGTGTGTAGTGTACTGTGTGTGTATACAGGCTGTGTGTAGTGTACTGTGTGTGTATACAGGCTGTGTGTAGTGTACTGTGTGTGTATACAGGCTGTGTGTAGTGTACTGTGTGTGTATACAGGCTGTGTGTAGTGTACTGTGTGTATATATACAGGCTGTGTGTAGTGTACTGTGTGTGTATACAGGCTGCGCGTAGTGTACTGTGTGTGTATACAGGCTGCGTGTAGTGTACTGTGTGTGTATACAGGCTGCGTGTAGTGTACTGTGTGTGTATACAGGCTGTGTGTAGTGTACTGTGTGTATATATACAGGCTGCGTGTAGTGTACTGTGTGTGTATACAGGCTGCGTGTAGTGTACTGTGTGTGTATACAGGCTGCGTGTAGTGTACTGTGTGTGTATACAGGCTGCGTGTAGTGTACTGTGTGTGTATACAGGCTGTGTGTAGTGTACTGTGTGTGTATACAGGCTGTGTGTAGTGTACTGTGTGTGTATACAGGCTGTGTGTAGTGTACTGTGTGTATATATACAGGCTGTGTGTAGTGTACTGTGTGTGTATACAGGCTGTGTGTAGTGTACTGTGTGTGTATACAGGCTGTGTGTAGTGTACTGTGTGTGTGTATACAGGCTGTGTGTAGTGTACTGTGTGTGTATACAGGCTGTGTGTAGTGTACTGTGTATGTATACAGGCTGTGTGTAGTGTACTGTGTGTGTATACAGGTAGTGTGAAGTGTGTATATACAGGCTGTGCGTAGTGTATTATGTGTATACAGGCTGCGTGTAGTGTACTGTGTGTGTATACAGGCTGCGTGTAGTGTACTGTGTGTATATATACAGGCTGCGTGTAGTGTACTGTGTGTGTATACAGGCTGTGTGTAGTGTACTGTGTGTATACAGGCTGCGTGTGTGTGTGTGTGTGTATACAGGCTGTGTGTAGTGTACTGTGTGTGTATACAGGCTGTGTGTAGTGTACTGTGTGTGTATACAGGCTGTGTGTAGTGTACTGTGTGTGTGTATACAGGCTGTGTGTAGTGTACTGTGTATATATACAGGCTGTGTGTAGTGTACTGTGTGTGTATACAGGCTGCGTGTGGAGTAATGTGTGTGTATACAGGCTGTGTGTAGTGTACTGTGTGTGTATACAGGCTGCGTGTAGTGTACTGTGTATATATACAGGCTGTGTGTAGTGTACTGTGTGTGTATACAGGCTGTGTGTAGTGTACTGTGTATACAGGCTGTGTGTAGTGTACTGTGTGTGTATACAGGCTGTGTGTAGTGTACTGTGTGTGTATACAGGCTGTGTGTGTGTGTGTGTGTATATACAGGCTGTGTGTAGTGTACTGTGTGTGTATACAGGCTGTGTGTAGTGTACTGTGTGTATACAGGCTGTGTGTAGTGTACTGTGTGTGTATACAGGCTGTGTGTAGTGTACTGTGTGTGTATACAGGCTGCGTGTAGTGTAGTGTACTGTGTGTATATATACAGGCTGTGTGTAGTGTACTGTGTGTGTATACAGGCTGTGTGTAGTGTACTGTGTGTGTATACAGGCTGTGTGTAGTGTACTGTGTGTATATATACAGGCTGTGTGTAGTGTACTGTGTGTGTATACAGGCTGCGTGTAGTGTACTGTGTGTATATATACAGGCTGTGTGTAGTGTACTGTGTGTGTATACAGGCTGCGTGTAGTGTACTGTGTGTGTATACAGGCTGTGTTTGTGTGTGTGTGTGTATATACAGGCTGTGTGTAGTGTACTGTGTGTGTATACAGGCTGTGTGTGTGTGTGTGTGTATATACAGGCTGTGTGTAGTGTACTGTGTGTGTATACAGGCTGTGTGTGTGTATATACAGGCTGTGTGTAGTGTACTGTGTGTGTATACAGGCTGTGTGTAGTGTACTGTGTGTGTATACAGGCTGTGTGTAGTGTACTGTGTGTGTATACAGGCTGTGTGTGTGTGTGTGTATATACAGGCTGTGTGTAGTGTACTGTGTGTGTATACAGGCTGTGTGTGTGTGTGTATATACAGGCTGTGTGTAGTGTACTGTGTGTATATATACAGGCTGTGTGTAGTGTACTGTGTGTGTATACAGGCTGTGTGTAGTGTACTGTGTGTGTATACAGGCTGTGTGTAGTGTACTGTGTGTGTATACAGGCTGTGTGTAGTGTACTGTGTGTGTATACAGGCTGTGTGTAGTGTACTGTGTGTGTATATACAGGCTGTGTGTAGTGTACTGTGTGTATATATACAGGCTGTGTGTAGTGTACTGTGTGTGTATACAGGCTGTGTGTAGTGTACTGTGTGTGTATACAGGCTGTGTGTAGTGTACTGTGTGTATATATACAGGCTGTGTGTAGTGTACTGTGTGTATACAGGCTGTGTGTAGTGTACTGTGTGTGTATACAGGCTGTGTGTAGTGTACTGTGTGTATATATACAGGCTGTGTGTAGTGTACTGTGTGTGTATACAGGCTGTGTGTAGTGTACTGTG
Source organism: Rhinoderma darwinii (assembly GCF_050947455.1). Taxonomy (NCBI): domain Eukaryota; kingdom Metazoa; phylum Chordata; class Amphibia; order Anura; family Rhinodermatidae; genus Rhinoderma; species Rhinoderma darwinii. Next base: position 282,301 of record NC_134698.1, on the reverse strand, counting down.
TGTGTATACAGGCTGTGTGTAGTGTACTGTGTGTGTGTATACAGGCTGTGTGTAGTGTACTGTGTGTGTATACAGGCTGTGTGTAGTGTACTGAGTGTGTATACAGGCTGTGTGTAGTGTACTGTGTGTGTATACAGGCTGTGTGTAGTGTACTGTGTGTATATATACAGGCTGTGTGTAGTGTACTGTGTGTGTATACAGGCTGTGTGTAGTGTACTGTGTGTGTATACAGGCTGTGTGTAGTGTACTGTGTGTGTGTATACAGGCTGTGTGTAGTGTACTGTGTGTGTATACAGGCTGTGTGTAGTGTACTGAGTGTGTATACAGGCTGTGTGTAGTGTACTGTGTGTGTATACAGGCTGTGTGTAGTGTACTGTGTGTATATATACAGGCTGTGTGTAGTGTACTGTGTGTGTATACAGGCTGTGTGTAGTGTACTGTGTGTGTATACAGGCTGTGTGTAGTGTACTGTGTGTATATATACAGGCTGTGTGTAGTGTACTGTGTGTATACAGGCTGTGTGTAGTGTACTGTGTGTGTATACAGGCTGTGTGTAGTGTACTGTGTGTATATATACAGGCTGTGTGTAGTGTACTGTGTGTGTATACAGGCTGTGTGTGTGTGTATACAGGCTGTGTGTAGTGTACTGTGTGTATATATAAAGGCTGTGTGTAGTGTACTGTGTGTGTATACAGGCTGTGTGTAGTGTACTGTGTGTGTATACAGGCTGTGTGTAGTGTACTGTGTGTGTATACAGGCTGTGTGTAGTGTACTGTGTGTGTATACAGGCTGTGTGTAGTGTACTGTGTGTGTATACAGGCTGTGTGTAGTGTACTGTGTGTATATATACAGGCTGCGTGTAGTGTACTGTGTGTATATATACAGGCTGCGTGTAGTGTACTGTGTGTGTATACAGGCTGTGTGTAGTGTACTGTGTGTATATATACAGGCTGCGTGTAGTGTACTGTGTGTGTATACAGGCTGTGTGTGTGTGTGTGTGTGTGTGTGTGTGTATACAGGCTGTGTGTGTGTGTGTATACAGGCTGTGTGTGTGTGTGTGTGTATACAGGCTGTGTGTGTGTGTGTATACATTGACGTGTACATTATTCGTTTCCACACGTTGTACATTTGCAGTGTCTTGTGTGCCGTTCATTATGTCTCCTCACACTGTTCATATAGGGGATCTGCTGTGTGCTGGGCATTATATGGAGTAATACTCTGTACATATAGGGATCAGCCGTCCGTGTGTCTCTCTCTCTCTCTCCCCCCTTATAGAAAAACAAGTAATACGGGAGAAGCGGCGGTGTGTGAGGAGTGTGTACACCGTGACGACAGTCCCTGCACCTGCCAGCCAATCACAACTAGGAGCTCCAGGAGTTAAATAGTGGAAGAAGGAGCTTTCAGTAGCACAGAGGATTTCAGGCGCTGCATGTTGGTGAGGGGTCTATCTGCAGAGCTGGTTATATTTTGGGTATGATGACCGTCTCAGACATATACGGGTGTGTTCACACGCAGAGGTTTCAGGCGCAGTTCAGGCGTTTTACGCCTGCAAACATCTGCCCCGTGCTTTCAACGGGAATTACGATGTTCTGTTCCCACGAGCCTTAATTCTATGCGTCGCTGTCAAAATACGGCGCGTAAAATGACGGCTCGTCAAAAAAAGTGCAGGACAATTATCTGCAGGACACTTTTTGGGACGTTTTTCATTGACTCCATTGAAAAACCGCTCCAAAAACGTTGTTAAAAAAACCATGTGAAAATAAGGAGCGGTTTTCGCCTGGTAACAGCTCCGTATTTTCAGACGTTTGTGGTCACTATGTGTGAACATAGCCTTATGGTGAAATCCATTGACATCTGGTGCCCAGTGCTGCCCTCTCGTGGACACTTCATGTAACGACATCAGTCCTGCAGGGGATGATCTAGATCGGGGCGATTGTGCTGGGCAATCATTGTGGTGCAGAGTGATCAGGCTTTGTTCATGAACGGCAGCGCTATTTTGCCTCCCCTCCAGGTCTGTAGACTTTATTGAGCACGGTTGGACTTATGGCAGATCCGAGACACGACCGTGGCTTCTGTGATGAGTAGAAGGCAGAGCAGTCCGTTTCCGGTGTCGAGTTCCCCGCTCCTGTTCTGTATACCCAGCCGTGTACGACTTATGGAGGCACCCTCCTCCGCCGCGCTAGACTCGCACCCAGGCAGGCGTAGAGAAGAGCGCTGGCCGTCAGTCGCAGACAAACACAACCGGCAATTAAAAGGTTAATAGCGTGAACAGATTTTTATATCACATTCACACCGATGTAAGAATGAGGGGGACACAGGAGCAGAATGTGGGGGCTGCGCCCTGTATAATGGAGAGTCCAGGAGCGGACATGGTTAAGGACTGTCCTCATGCGCCCCCATCCTGTGTAGAGGGGGAGGTGCACGGTTTCTGGCCTGTACACAGATCTGGATGCGGTTCAAGGTCTCCAGAGCAGCGAGCGACACAGCAGATACAGGGCTCCGGTCAACAGGTTATTATGAGAATCTCGGGCACCAGACTTTCTCATGTTGTGGGCGGCGGCGGCGGCGGCACTACTGAGAGTTCTGATCCACGAACGCAGGGGGGGGGGGGCACACTGGTGAGAGCGGCACCGGTTGCTCTGCTACTAGAACATATATTAACCCAATGTATCCTGTACAAGGAAAGAGAGCAGCGACAGGGCTGAACCCCCACATTCCCACCCCAAGACCGCACAGGTGAATTCTGTTCTTTTATTCGTTTTCTAGGTTAACAGCATTATATGAAAATCACAGCCGATGCCGTTCATTAAAAAGGTCAGTCCGATATTCTCTGAAAAGTGTCTGTGCATTGCATAGGTGGAAATCTGCCTTCATAGAAGACAACAAAGGAACCACTGGACTCTATTTACAGCTCGCTCAGCCGTCCTGTATACAGAGAGGATAGCTAGATATGTATATACAAAGGCCATTCTGTCCACCGGGGGAGCTGCAGCCCGGGGAGGTCTTGCATGCTGCTCTAGGGTGTGTCGCCAATCACGGCCCCCTCCAGGATGGGCTCTGTACAGTGGGGGTCATTCTTACTACACGGCCGGCTGTATTATAGACAAGCACATGGTGGTCTTTCCATCCCCCCCACCCCACCCCACACACTTTTATTACAGAGATTTTCTGGGGTCTCCTCTGCCATATTTACCTTCAGACCGCAGCGAGCACCCAACAGGGGGTTCTGGGGTAATTTAGTGCAATTTACTCCCATCTCACATACATGATTATTAGAAGAGTCGTGGGAACCCCTCACGACAACTAGATGAGAACACGCTCAGTCTGCTGCCACTCGGCTCTGCTACATCTGTTGTAGGGGAATGTTGGATTCTGTAAATGACTGTACAATCCCTCGGCCTGAAGCCAAAACAATACCGGGAGCCATTCCTAGTGCTGGGCCTGGACATCCAGAAGAAGCAGCGCACATCGATGACGCCCCGGTACCCACCCCCCTCCAATCGAGAGAATGAGCTTTTAGCACTTGCAGTCCCATCGTCCATTGCATCGGGTCAGGCTGTGTGATAAGGTGTTAGAGGATTATTAGGGGAGTAGTACACAATTGGCACCAGGACGTGGTAGAGTGGAACATTTGGTATGTAGAGGGTTCTGCTACGGTGCACAAATGCACTTGGGTCTATTAAATCCATGAGGCGGGCGGTAATCCGAGCGAGCGATCACAAGGTTACGGGATACAGAAATTAACAAATGTTCCACAGGGCGACACGTCCAGGCTTGTGAGAAATGGGGGGAACCAACTCAGGAAAGGTAAGGCCGACTAACACGATGGTCTGTCGTCACCCAAAGGTCCTGCACTCGGAGGGGATCCTGTCCTCGCAGGGACCTAGCGGGCGTAGGCACTCAAGTAATAACAGCCCATAGTTACAGCTGCCACGTCTACATTGGGGCTGGAACGGAGCAGTCTCCAGCGCCATCACAAGCTCTCGGCAGCAGCTTCTTGGTCCAGTTTATTGACATTATTGATGAAATCACTCGACCGTGACCTCGAAAGTGTCCACTGGTGTCTCGGTTGTGTTTTTAGTGCTGCAGGTTGAGTCTTTGTAATAAAAAGGGAAAAGAAAACCCACACGGAGGACGCCGATCCTCCCTCCAGCTGCGACTCAACCTGCGCCGTCCTTACTGAGTTATTACGGTGGAGTTTGAATTAGTTTTCCAGTTGCGAGGCCTTCAGTCCTGACGAGAAAACTAAGATGCCAATAGCGTCATTAGGAGCAGAGACACCGCAACAGTCAAATGTAAATGTTCCCGCTTTGGACTCGTCCCGCTAATGCTCTTCTCCAACTTCGGGATCTCTGGATTAAAGTTACCTGAAAAAAAAACCAGGAGAGATAGAGGAGTCAAGTGGTGGAAAGACAAAACCTCCCTGTAGACCAGTGGTCTGCAAAACGTGGCTCCCCAACTGGTGTGAAAAGGTGACTGAGCATTCTGACTGTCAACAGATGGAGACCACTCAATGTACACAGCGGCCGAGAACATAGCAGCCCACGATACTTATACACTTATTCTGAAGCTGTGTGACTGTCCTCGAGTGATAGGGGGCGTGGAAAGAGCCTGGGGGGGGGGGGGGGAAGGAGGGGGGCGAGATGGAGCCTAGGGGGGGCGAGATGGAGCCTAGGGGGGGGGGCGAGATGGAGCCTAGGGGGGGGCGAGATGGAGCCTAGGGGGGGGGGCGAGATGGAGCCTAGGGGGGGGGCGAGATGGAGCCTAGGGGGGGGGGCGAGATGGAGCCTAGGGGGGGGCGAGATGGAGCCTAGGGGGGGGGCGAGATGGAGCCTAGGGGGGGGGCGAGATGGAGCCTAGGGGGGGGCGAGATGGAGCCTAGGGGGGGGGGCGAGATGGAGCCTAGGGGGGGGGGCGAGATGGAGCCTAGGGGGGGGCGAGATGGAGCCTAGGGGGGGGCGAGATGGAGCCTAGGGGGGCGGGGGGGGGGGGAGGAGGGGGGCGAGATGGAGCCTAGGGGGGGGCGAGATGGAGCCTAGGGGGGGGCGAGATGGAGCCTAGGGGGGGGCGAGATGGAGCCTAGGGGGGGGCGAGATGGAGCCTAGGGGGGGGGGGCGAGATGGAGCCTAGGGGGGGGGGCGAGATGGAGCCTAGGGGGGGGGCGAGATGGAGCCTAGGGGGGGGGGGCGAGATGGAGCCTAGGGGGGGGGCGAGATGGAGCCTAGGGGGGGGGCGAGATGGAGCCTAGGGGGGGGGCGAGATGGAGCCTAGGGGGGGGGCGAGATGGAGCCTAGGGGGGGGGCGAGATGGAGCCTAGGGGGGGGGCGAGATGGAGCCTAGGGGGGGGGCGAGATGGAGCCTAGGGGGGGGGCGAGATGGAGCCTAGGGGGGGGGCGAGATGGAGCCTAGGGGGGGCGAGATGGAGCCTAGGGGGGGGGGGGCGGGGCGATGGGGGTCAATGGGGGATGGAACGGAGCCTAGGGGGGAGGGGGACAAGGAGCCTAAGGGGCGATAGAGGGGGGGGGAGTGTTGGAGCCTAAGGGGGGGGGGGGGGAGGAGCGGAGCCTAGGGGGAGGGAAGGAGCCTAGGGGGGGGGCAATGGGGCTTACGGTGGATGGAGCCTATGGTGGCACTCATAAGATTCTAATTTTATACAGATTCCCAGTGACATCTACTATGGACTGATCAGTCAGCTCTCTAATATTTAGGTCATCGCTCATATGGCGGCCACCTGGAGGAGCCTCGCCCAACATGTTTTATTTACTTAAGAGCAGGAAGATTTGAGATCCAGCAAAGCTTTATATATTTTACCAGGAGCAGCAGGTTCTCTTGGAAACCAAAAACGTTAAGGCTCCAAGCCACCCTGTGAAGCCGCCCCGCTGGCCTTCTCAAAAGCTGAACATGACGAGCAGGGAACGGAGGAGCTGGCAGGGCACGGGCGCCGCCTGTGGGAAGCTCTGCCTGGCTGAGAGTACAGGAACAATCCTTGTCTGCGCTCCAACCACAGCCATGTCTTAGTAACGGCCGGTCACAGCTCATTCACTAATCCCCTTCATACATTCTACTTGGCTACAATCCCTGAAACTGAAGAAACTACTCTAGACAATAGACGAGCCCCATTCCTGGAGCCGCACAAGACCGACATGGAACACGCGCGCCAGCACAGTCATCTCAGACATCGTCACTATACTGGCTATGACAACCTTTTTTGGCAGTTATTCGGACTCTTAGAGAAGCCTCCTGACTACGGCCAGGACCAGCGGAACCTCCGAGCCCGCCCATTTAACCCATCGCCACATGACCATGGCATTCTGCAGTTCCCCAGTGACCTGATCGGGTAACCTCTCTGCAGTCAGTCCTAGGGTCCTTCATAGGTCCCCAGCGCGGTCTATTCAGTAAGCCTGAGGTTGGAACACCACTCGTTCTGCACGCCCCAACAGGAGCCGGTGACCCGAATATAACGTATCCCTGTACACTAATCCACGGAGAAAAGAACGCTGTGACCCCTCCAGGGATATTTAGTGTAACAAAAAAGTAAAAAAAAGTGTTTTTTTTCTAAATTTGTGCTGCAAAAAACAATTCTAACACCTACACAGCCTCAAACTGCACCAAACAATTATAACTTCTCCCGCAAACAACAAAGCCTCATACAGACACGTCAATAAGTTACTGCTGCCGAGAGGCAAAAAGGAAGAAGTAGCGGGTCATTGAGGCGGAGCTCCGAGTCAGTAGTGCTGAGGTGTAAGTCTTCTATCACCTGTAGGGGGCGATCCAGGCCTCTCACAACGGCGCAGACTCCAGCAGTAGATGAGGAGCAGCTATTTCATGAACCTCCTGCAGATGGCGACAGAGCGCCACAGCCCGTAACACACTCACCTAGATCTTCAATCTTCACCTCGGGTCCTATCGTGAATTGCGGCAGCGTGGGCGCGTGCTTCTCTCCTGAATGAGCCGCTGCGGAGGGAGGACACACCGTTACTACCTGCCCATATGGCCGCTCTCACCTCCACATCACAGTCCGCTGCACCCCCATCATGGTGCAGCGCTGTCTCCTTGACAAGTTCCCCCACATCCAGATCATAGATTACTTACTGGTCGCACAGCACACAGACACCATCATCTTCAGGCACGTACGCCGGTGGTTGTGAGTTGGTGTTGCTGAAAAAGGAGGAGAATGAGGTCAATGCAAAACCTGGGACTTTCAGGGGAAGGATCATGCGTCCCTACATGAATGGCCAGCAGTCGCACAGCTGAAGGTCTCGTGACAGGAGGTCTGATCTTCACTGCCCCCCCCCCATCCTGAGAGACCCCCATTAAGACGTCCAATTCTGACAATGGCGCATGTTAACCCGTTAAGGATCAGACTGAGCTAGGATCTAATCCTCAGCCCTCATTTAAGGTTCCGCTTTAATGTCTTTACTCTCTTTTTATGGAGTCAGATATTTCCCTAAATCTTGTGTATCTGTAAGGCAACTTACTACAGCAGGAGCTCTCCCCCCTTGCTCAGTCTGCAGTAGCAGACAAACAGTGTTAAGCCCCACCCCTCATCTTAGCCCCACCCCCTCTACAAACCGCAAGCCGAAAATGGAAGAAATCTTGACGACGTTAACCCCGTGTTCTCTGCAGAATTTCTACAATGCGGTCTGCAGCTCCCGAGTGCACATTCTCTTCACTTTTATAATTCATTTCTTGGCTTAATTTTCCTTTAAACAGAGTTCAAAATTTTCTGCACCCGACCGCCGAACTTTCTCCTTCCCACCCACTCCACCTGCATGACCTGGATTACGCCTAGAAGCAGTGGAGAAACACGAGCGAGGGGAACAACAACATTATCTCGAAAACTCCAACAATCCTCACTGAGCGAAACGGCAGCAGCAGAAAAATCTGTCCAGGACTCCAGGCTCATAACTGCGCTAATACATTGTAACAAACCATCAGCTGTGTGAGCAGGCCAGACAGCTGTAGAGTGCATTTACAGTGCAGTAGAAGGTGGTCACTCCCAGGCTGGGGCCGTTTCCAGCAGTGCAGTTTTGTAATCTGACCACTAGGGGGAGGTATGCACCAAACATACTGAAGCAGGACACAGATGTGTAGCCGCTGTCACATTATAGGACATTGTCGGTGCCTTTGTATAGCTGCGGCCTGGACTATAGGCACCTACATAGCTTATTATATCGCACTCTTGATTATCCACCAGAAACCAGTGTCCCCCAAATATCAAGTGAAAGGACTTCATTCCTTATAAGCATGTCAAGCCCAACGTGCCGCCGCCCCCCCCCAAATAACACGTAACACCTCCAGCTCGCCCCTCATTGTACTCACAGATATAGTAGTACTTGTGTCCCGCGTGGAACTCATATCCCAGGGAGAAGGCGCTGTACCGCTGGAACTTCTCAGAGAACTTGATGGGGCTGTGCGGGGAGTGGGGCCGGTTACATTCCCAGCGTTTGTAGCCCTGGCTGATGTTGCAGGTGTGGTAGCCCTCGTAATTCACCATGTACAGTATATATTGCTCCATCCTGTGCTCCGCTATCGTCTCGTTGTAATGTGGACAGTAAATGTCAAGGTAGTCATTAACATTCACCTGAACCATGTAACCATCTCGCCGTAAACTGAAAGACATAAAGACAAAGTCATCACTAAAATGTGTAGATGGATCATCAACCCCAAAAACAGAACCGGCAGGAGCCGCACCGGACCCCAATATTTCCTGCTCCCCATAAGAACAAGCGAAACACCGACGAGTTACTGGCAGCTTATACCGAGAGTCTGATGAGAAGCTCGCGATTGTCCCCGGTCACATGTCAGTCAATACATCGCACGCACGGCTGAGCTGTAATTTGGTTTTTTTCTCTAATCTCTACTCTCAAGGCTAAGAATTAATTAGGAAATATTGAGCTGGCCAAAAGCACTTCGTAATGTTCGTGCTTTCCCTGTAACACACACCCGTACTGTGCCAGGATATGGAGGGGCCGAAACATTAAATAACAAGCAAAAGAAATCAACAGCATTATATAGACCTGTGGTCACATGAAGAAGAGGAGACGTGTGAGTATTACATAGACCTGTGGTCACATGAAGAAGAGACGTGTGAGGATTATATAGATCGGAGGTCACGAAGTAGAGACTAGTGAGGATTACATAGACCTGTGGTCACGAAGTAGAGACTAGTGAGGATTACATAGACCTGTGGTCACGAAGTAGAGACTAGTGAGGATTACATAGACCTGTGGTCACATGAAGAAGAAGAGATGTGTGAGGATTATATGGATCCGTGGTCAAATGAAGGAGAAGAGACCTGTGAGGATTATATAGACCTGTGAGGATTATATAGACCTGTGGTCACATGAAGAAGAGGCGTGTGAGGATTACATAGACCTGTGGTCACATGAAGAAGAGATGTGTGAGGATTATATGGAGTTGGTCACATGAAGAGGAAGAGACCTGTGAGGATTATATAGAGCTGTGGTCACATGAAGGAGACGTGTGAGGATTATATAAAGCTGTGGTCACATGAAGAAGAGACCTGTGAGGATTATAGAGACCTGTGGTCACATGAAGGAGACGGGTGAGGATTATGGACTCTACTCTTAGATCTTGTCCCATTAAAGTCTACGGATCCTCTTTGGACAGGTGTATTTGATATTGGCCGTTGGCTGCTCTAGACTCTAATATGAGAGTGTGCGTTAATCACGTGACGTGGAGTAATCAGCATTATTTAGCGTAGTTCCGTCCTTGAGGAGGACAACATGACATACGTGCTGGCATATGGAAAGCGGGAGGGCACATGTCCGTAACCTCTACTCTTCTTCTCCCCGGCTAGAAGTCTTCCCAACAGGCACCGCAGTCACAAGGCCAGACACTGCCCCCGGCACAGATGTAAGGGACCCGTCGCCAGAGGTCAGCTATACCCCAGCTGTGTTTGGACACTGACTTTTTTACAAGTCCCCCCTCCATGCGGCTTGTCACTTTCCTGAGGGATTAAGGGGTCACACCCTGAATAGTAGGCACAGTAAATAGTGGGGCACCTTATAACCTGCTCTGTCTCCAGAAACTAAAATCAAGAATCAAACTTATGGCGCACGATAAAGGGGCAACTTTCTGCTTCGTGGTCATCTGCCTGCAAATCACAAGGTGACGGGGAGAATCGTATCCTCCAGAGTGACGTGTAATAATGGAAGTCCCGGGCGCCCCGAGGTGTGAATGAAGGTGGCTGCTGCAGGGGTAGATGTACAGCCCTCTGACATGTTCCTGGCAGACACTGGAGCGGTAATAGAGAGGTACAGAGTGTCGGGATTAATGTTGTGGTTGCCTGGAGGGATCCGTTTAGCTGGCAGGCGGCATTATATGAATCCAGCTGTCAGAGGCGCTCTGCTCCCGGCCAGTAGATATTTTTAGCAAGTGGGTCCCATTTATACTAATTAAGAGGCAGCTCTGTGCACCCCACACAAGCAGACAAGAAACTCAGCCGTGCCCAAGTCACCTCCACAGATAAGCAGAGAAGAGCGGGGCGCGCTGGCGGCATACGCTGCCCCCGTCAGCTGTCACTTCTACGCAATCTGCAGAGAAACCAGTCTATCAACTCCGAAATCCAGCAACACCGCACTCCTCCTCGTGTCTAAGGACCTACCGCTACTGTCCACATAGCGGCCTGTCCCTCATACACTACTACCACGATCATCCACATACTAGGTGCTTAATACGCGACTACCACCACCATCCTGCACAAACTGCTCAATTCTTAATGCGCTACTGCCATCATCCATATACTGCTCTGTCCTTCGTGCTACCACCAACATCCACGTAGGTCCTTAATACACTACCACTATCATTGTCTTCATCCACTTACTGCTCATTCCTAAATACACTACTACCACTATCATCCACATACAACCATAATACACTACCCCCATCATCCACATACTATGTCCTTAATACACTAGCACCACCATCATCCACATACTGCTCAATCCTACCACCACCATCCACATACTATGTCCTTAATACACTACTAGTACCACCACTATCCGCATACTACATCCCTAATCCCCTTCTAGCGCCACATTCACCCACATACGGCCTTACGGCCTTGTCCTGATCACACCATAGACCCTTTTTACTCATAAGAAAGTCCCCGGCGATAACAGTCGACCGCCACTCTTTTACTCCAATTACACTGAGCCACGATTGGCAGGCATCGGGACGTGGTTTGTCCCGGTGCATTTCGCGTCTTGTAGGCAGCACGCTCTGCGTTTACATGGTAGATATGCTGCCGACAAGCGACCAATATTTTTTGTCTGCATTAGAGACTATTGGCCGACAAACTAGACTGCTCGCTGCCCTGTTTACACGGGGGATGATTGGGAACGAGCGTTTGCCTCAGCACCCGGAGCCTAAATACTGACCCATCCATCAGCCTCCCCCAATGACTAATCTGCTAAATGTTACTACAATCCCCATCATACATACATCACTGTTCTCTACCTCCTGAATGTACTACAACCACCTATATAAATGAAGCCGATTCTGTCCTTAATGGGAATTGGTGCTGGTTTTCTTCCTGCATCACTTCTGACAATGGACTGCAGCTGCCATAAAGCGCACACTCCCTGCTGCACTGACTACACAGGAAGTACGTGTCTCCAATATGGCCGCCCCAGGTAGGTTTTATTAATAAAACAATAGGTGGTTAAAAAATAAAAAAGACCAAAAACTTGATCTATATCCCTAAAGCGGCGCTCCCGTGGACTCGCATGACTGAGACTATGATGCTTCATTCCCCTGCCGATGGCAGGTGCCGCTGAGGCGGGACTTGATGGGCATGTGTTCCTGCGCGGTACGCTGCAATTCATGATGCTCTGCTCGGAGTGACTGTTCACTATTATCCGTCAATAATAATTACTACAACCTCCACCATCTATATACTACTACTCCTTGTCATTTACAATGTGGAAATACGTGTAACTCTCCACATTGTACAGTCACTATCACCCCCCTCATCTTCCTCTATGGAGCACTCCACGTCTGCCTGACTTCAGCGCTGGATGAGGCAGTACAAGGACCTGCAGAACATTGAAGGGGCGCCGCCACCACCACCATCATCCTCATCATCCAGAGCCGAATCAGATTCTACACACAGTAAAATCCTAGTGAAGGAAAGCGCACCAGTCCCAAAACTCCACATCTGCCCTACATCAGAAGCCAAGATACAACGAACAGAAGGTCTGCTCTACCCCCGGTGGTGGCAATCACTGCGAAGAACAAGGAGCAGGCCCTGGGCTGTCGGTGTGACATATCTGGGACAGCACTAGTGGGGGAGGGGGCTTTGGGACAGACGTAGTGTTAAGACTGACTGCCCGCAGGAGAATATAGTCACACGGCTACGTCTTTGTGTGGAAAAAAATAAAAATCTACGACCTACCCGAGAGCTGCCCTGACAACCTACACACAAGAGCGGTTCAGTAAGTCGGAGGCTGGCTCAGTGAGAGCGTGTTATTGGCCACAAAGGCTGACCATCTAACGCAGCACCGGGGCGGCCACACATCACCGATCTTTATAGCGGCTAAGGTTCTGCCTTTCTTCCCAGAGACCAAATCCACCGAGACCACTGCTAGTAACAGTCACCGCAGCCTCCCAACAGCCTCCTCCAGGATTCACAGTCTTTTCAATGGGACGAATTTAAGCCGGCAGGCGCGCACAGCTGTACGCAGCAGGAACGATGGAACAGGGGCAGAGGAGAGGCGGGAGGACATTAATGACAGGAGGGGCATCTCTAAGAGGACGACGTTAAAGGTGGGCTATGGGGTCGCTTCATATCACAGGTTGGGGGTGCAGCGGTGGTAGAACCCGGTGAGGTTTACAGGTAGCCATATAGAAGGTGCACACCCTCCGCTGCCATTCAGATACACGGGTGGAATGCCTATATGTACCCAAGTCGTGGCTACAGCCGGGGTGTCTTTGGAGGTAGGAGGGTGCATACAGGGAGGACAATGGAGCTCCGCTGGAGAATCTGTGTCCTAGTTAGACAACCCTCCAGTACACACACCGCCACGCATCTCCCGCGCTCCAGCAAACAACGCTCCGGTCATAAATAATTGAGTGCGCATCAGACGGACGATACATCAGTAAGGCAGCTGTGAGTCTGAGTGACACGCTGAAGAATCGTTCAGGACGGGGAAATCAGATGAAGTGGTCCCAACACTGCTGACCCCCTGACGTCTGAGAGACGCAGCGCTTCCCCCAACATCCGACTAGATGACGACAAAGTGTGCACCGCAGGAACGAGTGCAGGGATGGTGCATCGTCCTGACCTTCACATATTACTTACATCAGGACGTATTCCTGGAGTAGGACAGCTATCTGGGCAGAATACTAGGCGTGTGGGTTGTTGCAGTGTATAGTATGCAGCCCCCTGAGCCCGGTACGGCACAAACTGGCATACAGCCCCGCTCGCCTCCTGCCAGTGACGTATGGCTGTGGAGGTCACACGTCACCAGTGAGAAATCGTAGGCTTCACAGGGTACATACTAATGGCTCCTGCTTGTAGAGCAGCGTGTAACAGCCTCCTGTAGATGAGGGGAATCCATTTTACAGAAAAAACTATTGTCCAACTGTCAGATGCTATCGATCGAAAGTCACGTAGAAATGGAGACAGAAGGTTGTGATCAGCATCACAATCGGCTCCAACCACCCGATCCTGGACCACCAAGGAAGAAGCTCCGGCCCAGGAGAACATCAGCAATGAATAACGGTTACAGAAGAGCCAGTAGAACACGGACGACCGTGGCTGTAAGATTATGGTGAACGGGAGGGGCCCGCGACAAATAATCCCATATTATCCGCCAAATAGCGTACACAAGCATCCGTCTACTATGACAGCAAAGATGCAAGTGTCTGACTTATGAGGAAGCCAATAAACCAAAGTAAAGGGCAAGAAACAGACAACGCACAGGGCTCAGCGTTCCTTAATGTAATACCCAGATCACAACGAAAAGGACAACAGGAGCCGCCTAGAAAAAGGGGACAAACGTGTAACTTAAATACCATCAGTCAGCCGGCTACAAGACCAGCAAACAAACCCAAAACCACAGAGGCTCTCGACCCCGCGATGAAAAGCCGTGACGACCCCCTGCGATCCCTAGTGACGTTGTATCCAGGCCCCGGTCACATCACGTTTTCCGACCTACGGTGGACGTATATGCCCAGCAGTGGCATCCAGCACCCGTAGACTATAATTGTATCCGTATAACGAATACATCACGAAAAGCTGTTGATGAGGTCGTGACGTAGCCATTTCATGGATTGACAGATTCTAGATAGTGGCACCTGTGACCTATAGGTAGGGCTCGGCAATTAATCTAATAAAAAACCCGAAACTAAAATTCAGCGCAATGAATCAAAGTCATCTTGCAAATTTTGGTGTTAATCAATTATTTTTTCCAGGTTTAAACTGTATCTGCATCTTCAGGACACAGATACACTTGAATCCAATGGTAGAGCAGGGAGCCATAAGGTCCCTACTCTACCACTCACTATGTATCGCCGGACACAAAGCGTTGACGTCATCGCGCCGGGCCACACAGACCGGAGGAGCAAAGGTATCATATCCACTTGTTGTTGGAACGGGGTTAGGCAAGTATGTATATTATTTTTATCAGGCACTATGGGGGCATTATACAGCGTGGGGGCAGCTATGGGGCATTATACTGTGGGGAAATCTTATGGGGGTATTATACTACATGGAAGTCTTATGGTGGCATGATACTGTGTGGAGGGCAGATCTGGGGGCATTATACTACGTGGAAGTCTTATGGGGGCATGATACTGTGTGGAGGGCAGATCTGGGGGCATTATACTACGTGGAAGTCTTATGGGGGCATTATACGGTGTGGAGGGAAGCTATAGGGGCATTATACTACTGTGGGGGGCAAAGTCAGGGGTTATGTTATATACAGTAGGCTTAGGGGATAAATCTTAATCAAATGGTGCAGCATGCAAATAGGCGGTGTGGCATGCAATAGGGGTGTGGCCTAAATAATTGTAATCGAGGTTATACGTTCAATCATGATTTTGATTTAGGTCATAATTGCCCAGTACTACCCACAGGCTACCATGTTAAAAAAAAACAAAAACACTATTTTTACTGGTTTCTGCGGAATGGAATAATGTACGGACGTATACCGGCCAGACTGAAGCTAGAAGGACCCTCTTCCGATAATGGAGCTGTGCGGACACGTTTCGAGATTTACGGGCGTAAACGCTGAACGTAGGTCCAAAGTGTGATGTGAACGGAGCGAACGGTCATAAGTAGTCACCAGTAAAGATCACAGCGTGTGCAGCGCGCGCACAGCCCATTACTCCGCTCTCAGCGCGCACACAGCCCATTACTCCGCTCTCAGCGCGCACACAGCCCATTACTCCGCTCTCAGCGCGCACACAGCCCATTACTCCGCTCTCAGCGCGCACACAGCCCATTACTCCGCTCTCAGCGCGCACACAGCCCATTACTCCGCTCTCAGCGCGCACACAGCCCATTACTCCGCTCTCATCGTCTTCTACAAGCAAAATAAATACATTGAAATAGCTGAAAATCAAATATGTCCCCGGTCATGTCCTTCAGGCGGAGACAAAGCGCTGGAGCCCCCGAAAGCCACGGAGGATGGGCTCCGAGGCCGAATAACACCCAGGATTTGTCCAGTCTGGACGTCGCAGACGATCATCCCTCCTTGAGTGGACAGGGCTGGGTTCGCCAGGCCTGGTAAGTGCCGGATCATCGGTAGCTTCACGGTAGATCATGTTCTCTGTAAATGAATCCACAATGAAGACGGAAGCAGAGATCTGACGCGACTGGGCCTCGTTTTTGTGCCTTTATTAATGATCGAGCAGACAGAAATGTTCATGGGCTCCTCGCCTCCGCAGAAGCAGCGCCCTATCCGCCCCAGCGAGATCTCATTAGTGGTTTCTGCTTTTTAGCGTTAGAACTGACAGGCTCTGGCCTCAATCTGTTCTCTCCCGTCTATTGTCCCGCTGAATGCACAAGGGGCGCTCAGAGATGGTCATCTATCTGCAGGAGGAAGCCATGCGTGAAAGTGACAATTTCCATAGTAATATTAGTCGGCAGCCGACACGGACCAGAAACACTGGGAATTCTGCCTCGGCGCATAAGCCTGACATATTGGAGTCTCTACAAATCACCTGGACTCCACGACGTCCCCACTAGTGCAAGGCTTGTACCGCGAGACAGCCGGCACGTTGAAGGTGACTCCTCTACCGGTGACAGCTTGAGTTCTCTATCTGACTAGAGCAAAGATGGCAGTAGTGCTGCAGAAACACGAGCGGATGATGGGTAATGAGATGCGGATGATGGGTAATGAGATTCCAGGCTTATGCGGTCACACAGCCAGGATGGATTAGAGAGTCCGTGTGGACTGACCCTTGGATACTGGCTGCTAAATTGCATGTTTTTTTCTAGAATTAATGGTCTGCCCTCTGCCCACTAGTTGTCAGCGTGTACAGAAAACATGTTACCCAAATACATCCATGACCCCCATAATTACACCCCTTCAGGCATCAGGCTGTGGGCGCAGAGGACAACCAGCTACACAACATCAATGCCATTGTGTGGCCACCCCATAATGAGGATGAAAGTATGAGAAGCATCACATATGAAGGAGAACAACCAAACGGTAATGCGGCAGAAGGGGGTGAAGCCATATAGAAAGTACACCAAAGACCCCACATCTGCGGCACAACACACCACTCCACCATCGCTCCCATCACTATATTATATCCGTGAAAGTACAGAGAAGACGAAGCTGCAGGGATTTCACAATCAGCGCCTTTCATTTTACTTTCGTCTTTTGTTTAAACGTTGAAAACATAAAATCGCTCTAATTTCGTAAATACGGCACCCACAGGACAGACTTTTCACAGGGCGTTAGATCGGCCATTTTTATCAAACGTCTACAGCCAGGAGGCAAGCGGCAGGAAAGGTGAAACTTAAGAGGAGAGTGGAGGGTAAGAGGCATGAGGTAGTGAGCAGGAAGAGTAGCAGAGGACCAGCCATTGAGGTGGGATAGAAGACGTATAATAATGGAGGCCGCAGCTCCCCGAATGTCAAAGCAGCTCCACCCAGACGCTTTTACAGCAGGTTGTCAATGAAGACCTCCCACCAGGGACTAAAGAAACGAAGGCCAAAAAAAAGCTACAGCTGCCGAAACCATTCAAGGAGGACCACTCTGGGGAGCCCACTCTGGGGAGCCCTTGACCGGACGTACAGAGAAGCAGATAACGTATGACTTCTGCATGCGTTCCCATTGTCCTGTGCGACATTCAGTAACTTCTCACTTGGTGGTACAGTCATTGGGGACGGTGAAAATAAAATCCCCATTGAATGGAGCCGATTCGGCACTTTTAAAGGTTGTTCTTTCTATAATTGGGTTGCACCTGGGTCTACGCTGCTCGGGACGCACACCTTCCTTCATGTTGCCGGAAACCTCTGGTGACATGGACAACCTAGAGCGGCCTTTTCAGGTCATGACACCAAACCTTGCGTGTTCCAGCTATGGGTTACACACAGCTCCGCACGGAGGTCTACATTTATCCGTAGGGAGTTGTAGTAATGGGATTCCACCATTTATCTGTCCAGGTGATCCAGTCACCTTACGGGACTCATTGAAAGTTCTTCAGCTTTCTCAATTCCTCACCATTCTCAAGTTCTCTGCTTGCGATCAGTGAATTGGAACATTCTTGCTTACACTCCACGGTTGAAAACTTGACCTAATACTTCTCACAGCAGAGGGTTTGTTACAAGGGTATCCGTGTAGACCATTCTCTGAGAGCTAAATACAGCAGCAGCTCAAATCTTTTGTTACAATGTATCAGTGCAGGTAAAATGCGTCAGTCTGGAGATCAGGCTGTTTAGGACGGTCTAGACTGGATCTGTACAGGTTTATCAGCCTCAGGATTTGAGCGTAAACATTCGCATTCACTGACAGCCAGCAGAGACTTAGAAAATAGTGAGGAATTAATACACTATTAGAAAGTTACAGATCACTGTGTAGACAATGAGAAGAGGCACGGAATGGGATTAGAAGGAAGGTCCTGCCTGTTCTCCTCCAGTAGCAGTGCCTCTCCTGTCTGTGGTTGTGTCTTGTATTGCAGCTCAGTACACCGGTCAAGTGAAGACCGTGGACCGGAGCCGATTCTGGAAGGAAACAGATTCTTCCTTCTAATCTCAAACCGCTTTAAGCTTTATTAACATTAGACGGGACAATCTATTTCCAAACAAGAACCGGAAACCAAAGAGCGGCAGCGTGAGACCCTCCTCTCAGCCTTCTGCCTGCGGGTGGCGTCATTGTTCGTGGACTGAATCTAGGGAGAAGACGAGCCATTTGTACTGACGGGCAGTTTTACACCCCAGGACTGAGCGGCACTGCAGGTGGCTTCCACCTTTAGGAAGACAAATCATTGCCAACAGGATAATGAGTTTGTATTAAAGTGGTACCAAGCCGCTCCAGCCCGTCAGCGAACTCTCCGAGAGCGACACACACAACGCTCCCGGGACTGAACAGAGCGTCAGTGGGAGAAACAAAGGGATAAGATCCCTGGGGAGGACGGCGGAAGATGCTTCTGTTTCATGGCAGCCACGCTCTCCACTCATTGAGATGCCCTCGTATCATCATTCTCCAGCTGCCAGGCCGCCGCCGTTTTTTTCCTTAATAAAACCAATATAAATAGGAGGAAAGCAAACGTCTCGTTCCATTACAAGTGAAGACGCTGTGAAAGTCCTGGACACGGGAGGATGTCCCTGCCCCACACCCCGCATGCAGCTTCCGGCCACGCTATCTGCTGACCGCCATGACGGGAGGTAATCACGATGTTCCTGACAATGACGGCGCTCAGCCCGGGAATCTATTCACCATGCAGGCCGTTCATCAAGAGGAATCTGCGGCAGGGAACAAACATGTAAATGTATTCTTCCTCCAAGATCAATAACGCACTCCGTATCATCAGCATCTCAAGTCACAAAATGCATCACCAGAGGAGCTGGAACATCGTCACAATGTGTTGTCTGGCCCATTACACCCATCAATAATCACAAGCAGACTCATCCATGGTCTGTATACCCCTCCGTGTCACCTGACGAACATCTACCACCCACACACTAGAGGCTGAGGCACGAGGGGCCTTACACCCCACTCTTAGGCTTCATGCACACGACCAGTAATTACGGGCACGGCCGGCCGCGGACACCCCGGGCTCCCATTATAAAGTATAGGAGCACGGTCCGTAAAATAAAATAAAAAATAGGACGTCCTATTTTTTTCGGCAGGTTTCTACGGCATGGACACCCTTCCGTAGACATACAGGAAGATGCCCGTCGGCCATAGAAATGAATGGGCCCGTAATTACGGTCGATTTTATGGTCGTGTGAATGGGGCCTTAGTTAAAGAGAATCTGTCGCCTCTCCTGTCATGTCAATTATAGTAAATACTCGTATTCCCCATAAAAATTCTGGAGCATCTTTTTTTACTGTGCCGTTCCTTTGTCATTCCTCCTAAAAATGTATGAATAAATTGACAACTGGGTGTTACCGTTTCCTTTGTCAATAAGGCGTGCCCCTACACAGTCTCAACCCTTTAGCACGGATTGGACAAGGTCAGACTAAAGGGTCACACCCCCAACTGTCAACTTATACATAAATTTGTAAGAGGAATAACAGAGGGACGGTGCAACATGGAATTTTAAGAAATGCTCAAGAATTGTGGTTTCCTGGGAAATACAGGAGAGGGGACAGGTCCTCTTTAATTGATGCATTGGCCGTCTACATTAAGGGGACGTTCATTTTAAGACCAAAAACTAAATACATTTAGGAATGATCTACACTACAATCTCAGGAATGAGGTGTTACCGGTCAGATGTGCGTTTATTTAAGCAAAACGGTCTCTAGAGAACAAGACAGAAAACTGCACATTACGCCGAACTGCAATCTTATCAGAGGTCACGGAGCGGAGAGACAATGTATTCAGTTATTCACGGGAATCCAGGACTGAGAGCGCCACTGCCTCCAGTCCTCTGCTTTATCATCTGATGGTGATTAACAAATGCCCAGGGCTGGATCCGGAACGTGACCTCCTCCGCATACAGGCACCGTTCTCAACCAACGTGTTGGATCCTGGTCATTAATGGCTGAAGAGGCAGAAGATGCTTCCTTTACGAGCACACAGGCCCGAGACATTCCCGAAGGAATAATGTGGATTCCCAAGCTTTCCAATTAAACCATCACATCGGTATTCCTGGCATAGGGTGCGGGGTTACCACAGACGCCGGTCTTAATTCAATCCTGACAAACTCCAGGGCTTTTTCATGACGTCTCTCTAGATGCAGCAAAAACCACGCTTCAGCCTAATGAGACGCTCACCCCGCTCCTGGATCGTTCACGTAAAAACCTTCATTATCAGATTTATAAATGAAGCAAAAGTGGAGACTGCAACAGATGTCGGAATAATATCAGAGGCTTCCATCCGTCCTGGGGAGGAATTCTACCCCCAGTTACCCTCTACAACAAAATAATCGATTTGTCGGAACCTCGGACGGAAGACATCCTGCCATGAACTTCAAAGAGTTCGTCAAGTCGACCTAAAAGGGAAACGTGTCATAAATGTGAAGGTCACCTCTGGGGAGAGAACGCACCAAGCATTGGACAACACGGTCCCACAGGAGAGGAGATGGCCTCTGAACAACAAGGGCTTCAACATGGGAGCTGCGAGGAGCAGATGTAACCAGCAGAATAACCTCCGGAGGGACAGAACGACAAACAACAAGGAAGTCCTGAAGCCGGTAAACACGGGACAGGTGTGAGAAACCATGCACTGAAGCCCAGGACAACAGAGATCTCAACCTTCAGAGCTTGGTTACCTCTTGCAGAGCCTCGTGGGCTGAAATGGGCACCCCCATCATCACTACTTGTCACATATCTCCAGTACTATTAAATCCTCCAGAGACATTACATCATATGTGTGACTGATATCAGCCGCTCCTCCTATAACGCTCTTTTGTGGCGGGTTGAAGCTGCGCACCTCTCGTGTCGTTTACCTCGCACTATCTGATACGCCACACAGGGAGTAACTTCTCACCGAAATCCACAGGATTGAATTGTTTCCATTACATGCCAAGAACCTCGCTTAGCGGTGAATTAACAGGAGCTAAGTCTTCTGGTTTTCCCCATACTAATGAGTCTCGGAGTACATAGCGTATAGAAAGAGGATTTCTCGCCCTGTTAAAATTAAATCCCTTTTTATTTCCTTAATGCCGTAAAGGGCAGCCTTCCGGGAGCGGCCATCATTGATTAAGAGCTTCAATCCCTTCATATCCACTCAGCAGACAATCCCAGGCCTCCTAATCGGGAGTGAGACTGAATAGCGGCGTCTGATCATCGCTGGAGCCGGTGACCCTGCGGTCCTGCTCAATTAATTATTAACCCGTCTTCCCAGCCTGCTCCGAGCGGCTCCACGCGTCTGTTTGACTGGAGAATTAAAAGCCAGTTCAATGTTCTGCTAAATAAACCAGTGTAGATTTCAGAGATACGCCCTGATGGAGGACGGCAGGTCTGTTGGGACGTCCCGGGGGCTCATCTCATATGTCACTGTGGTCCTTCATCCAGTCCTCTAGGTCTTCATGTAAGAGAACACCACACAGGTTGTGATCTCTCACTCAACGATTACCACAACTATCCGACCCAATTACATGTCAAACAAACCTGTCAGGAGGTGCCAAGAAGCCACCAGAGAACATGTAGCTACCGCCGTCTACGAGCTCCAGACAAGGAGATGGCTGGAGATAGAACACCCGGACGGGGCGTGAATGACTCCATGTGGCAGGATCTCCGAGGATCATTTCTAAGACCCTTCTCCAAGTGCTATGGGGTTCATGCTGTCCCACGTGTGCTGGAGGGGCAAGTCAGAAAGTTGTGATGTGAGTAGACAGCAGAGAAATGACACCACAGTTCAGAGGATTAGAGACAGGCAGCTCGTCCAGATACAGAAGACGAGAAGTGGAGTTGGCCCCCGACTAGATAGTCAACGATGCAACCGACAAGGAAACAAACAACTGAATCATCATATGTATTGAGGGGGGCACCGGTCAGCATATGTATTGAGGGGGGCACCGGTCAGAATATGTATTGAGGGGAGCACCGGTCAGAATATGTATTGAGGGGGCACCGGTCAGAATATATGTTTTGAGGGCATAGTCATATGCATTGTGGCAGGCATCAACAGTAAATATTTGGCAGACACATTGAACGTGCTGTTGCCAAGTCAAAGATCACCAGCTGAACACCATTGTACTGAGCGTGGGTGCGAGCGTGTATGCGTACCAGAATGTGTGTGTGTGTGTGTATATATACACGAGCGTGCGTGTGCACGTAGGTGTGAGTGTCAGAAGACTGGGTGATGTATACATGGACAGCACGCGGAGGCCCGAGCGGCTCAGACTTACAAAGCTTTTCCAGAGCCCCAGGTCGCAGAGATCCCCCGTCAGTCACAGCTGGATTCAGCTGAGCGATATTTCCAATTGGATGAACAAATAAGAAACAGAGAGGACCAGTCGATATTGGCAATTCAAATGTGAGAGCGCCATGTACAGCGTTCCACCCGGAGACCTCGTGAGCATGTCACTCTCCTGGTAACCCAAGCAGAGCGCAGCACTCGTCAGCCTTACAGTGCGGATCCCTCAACCAGTCCCCGTAAACTGCCCATCACATGGAGTCTCATCATCTGGATCCAGACATCACGATGGGAGGAGGGGGACAATTTACAGCAATGGCCGATGACTAAATCCTACACCCACCCCCACAGCAGCACTTTACCGACCACAAAACCAGTCCATAGTAACAATAATCCAAGTCAGGGCCCCGATCATAAAGGTCAAACACCCGTCTGTGCCCTCACTGAATGCACCACACCTGCTGGAGAGCCAATGAAAGAGCTTCCTGACTGATGTGTAAGGAGTTATCACAGCAGGCCCAACATTATATATATATATATATATATATATATATATATATATATATATATATATATACCTCCCCCGACAGAGAGAAGGACTGTGTATTATATATATATACCTCCCCCAGACAGAGGACTGTGTATTATATATATATATATATATATATATATATCTCCCCCGGACAGAGAGTAGGACTGTGTATTATATATATACCTCCCCGGACAGGGAGAAGGACTGTGTATTATATATATATACCTCCCCGGACAGAGAGAAGGACTGTGTATTATATATATATATACCTCCCCTGACAGAGAGAAGGACTGTGTATTATATATATATACCTCCCCGGACAGAGAGAAGGACTGTGTATTATATATATATATACCTCCCCTGACAGAGAGAAGGACTGTGTATTATATATATACCTCCCCTGACAGAGAGAAGGACTGTGTATTATATATATACCTCCCCGGACAGAGACAAGGACTGTGTATTATAAATATACCTCCCCGGACAGAGACGAGGACTGTATTATATACCTCCCCGGACAGAGACAAGGACTGTGTATTATATATATACCTCCCCCGGACAGAGAGAAGGACTGTGTATTATATATATATATACCTCCCCGGACAGAGAGAAGGACTGTGTATTATATATATATATATATACCTCCCCTGACAGAGAGAAGGACTGTGTATTATATATATACCTCCCCTGACAGAGAGAAGGACTGTGTATTATATATATACCTCCCCGGACAGAGACAAGGACTGTGTATTATAAATATACCTCCCCGGACAGAGAGAAGGACTGTGTATTATATATATACCTCCCCGGACAGAGACAAGGACTGTGTATTATAAATATACCTCCCCGGACAGAGACGAGGACTGTGTATTATATATATATATACCTCCCCTGACAGAGAGAAGGACTGTGTATTATATATATACCTCCCCGGACAGAGAGAAGGACTGTGTATTATATATATACCTCCCCTGACAGAGAGAAGGACTGTGTATTATATATATACCTCCCCCAGACAGAGAGAAGGACTGTGTATTATATATATACCTCCCCCGGACAGAGAGAAGGACTGTGTATTATATATATACCTCCCCGGACAGAGAGAAGGACTGTGTATTATATATATATACCTCCCCGGACAGAGAGAAGGACTGTGTATTATATATATACCTCCCCCGGACAGAGAGTAGGACTGTGTATTATATATATATATACCTCCCCGGACAGAGAGAAGGACTGTGTATTATATATATACCTCCCCGGACAGAGAGAAGGACTGTGTATTATATATATACCTCCCCGGACAGAGAGAAGGACTGTGTATTATATATATACCTGCCCCGGACAGAGAGGAGGACTGTGTATTATATATATATATATACCTCCCCCGGACAGAGAGAAGGACTGTGTATTATATATATACCTCCCCGGACAGAGAGTAGGACTGTGTATTATATATATATATATACCTCCCCCGGACAGAGAGAAGGACTGTGTATTATATATATATATATATACCTCCCCGGACAGAGAGGACTGTGTATTATATATATATATATATATACCTCCCCGGACAGAGAGTAGGACTGTGTATTATATATATACCTCCCCGGACAGAGAGTAGGACTGTGTATTATATATATACCTCCCCCGGACAGAGAGAAGGACTGTGTATTATATATATACCTCCCCTGACAGAGAGAAGGACTGTGTATTATATATATATACCTCCCCGGAAGGGGAGAAGGACTGTGTATTATA
>NC_134698.1:67500-247500 GCF_050947455.1 Rhinoderma darwinii | reverse complement strand
GAGAAGGACTGTGTATTATATATATACCTCCCCCAGACAGAGAGAAGGACTGTGTATTATATATATATATACCTCCCCGGACAGAGAGAAGGACTGTGTACTATATATATACACCTCCCCGGACAGAGAGAAGGACTGTGTATTATATATATATACCTCCCCCCGGACAGAGAGAAGGACTGTGTATTATATATATATACCTCCCCGGACAGAGAGAAGGACTGTGTATTATATATATACCTCCCCCCGGACAGAGAGAAGGACTGTGTATTATATATATATACCTCCCCGGACAGAGACAAGGACTGTGTATTATATATATATACCTCCCCCGGACAGAGAGAAGGACTGTGTATTATATATATATACACCTCCCCCGAACAGAGAGAAGGACTGTGTATTATATATATACCTCCCCGGACAGAGAGAAGGACTGTGTATTATATATATATACCTCCCCGGACAGAGAGAAGGACTGTGTATTATATATATATATACCTCCCCGGACAGAGAGAAGGACTGTGTATTATATATATATACACACCTCCCCCGAACAGAGAGAAGGACTGTGTATTATATATATACCTCCCCGGACAGAGAGAAGGACTGTGTATTATATATATATACCTCCCCGGACAGAGAGAAGGACTGTGTATTATATATATACCTCCCCCCGGACAGAGAGAAGGACTGTGTATTATATATATATACCTCCCCCCGGACAGAGAGAAGGACTGTGTATTATATATATATACCTCCCCGGACAGAGACAAGGACTGTGTATTATATATATATACCTACCCCGGACAGAGAGAAGGACTGTGTATTATATATATATATACACACCTCCCCCGAACAGAGAGAAGGACTGTGTATTATATATATATACCTCCCCGGACAGAGAGAAGGACTGTGTATTATATATAAATACCGCCCCTTGAAGACGGTGTGCGGCTCTCACAAGGTGGACAAGTCTCTTCGAGTCATCTGGATGTAACTGCGGGGGATGAGAGTCTTGTGTCTTAATTGCAGAGCATGAAGTGCTGATTGTAGACTCCTCCAGCGTGCGTGTCCTCCCAGCATGCAAATCACAGGCCGGCGTCCCTCATTCTTCTAGTAAAGCTGCCGGGCGGCGGCAAGACCAGACTGCGGGGTGAGGACTACATAACCGCTGCCTGCAGACCACGGAATAACCTCCAATCCGCCGCAGAATTCAGTGACCGTAGTCGTGTGAGATTCCCGCACGTGTAGACGCAACCAGAGCAGATAATTAACCCCTCCAATATATAACGGAATGAATGTTACTAATTAATACTTCTCACCCGGCGTCTAAACCCCCCACCCGGCGATCCACGCCCCGAACCGGTTACAGTATCTCCATCCGGTCTGTACAATACACGTACGACCAGGGCGACGACTGCAAGCTCTTGAGAACGAGACCAGATCACAGCAGTCGGCGTGTGGGAGGACTTCTGGTGGAGGTGCCGTTTATGAGCCGGAAGGAGAACAGCAGCAGGACGAGGAGATAAATCGTATCCCAGTAATGAAAGCCGCGATTTCTGACACCAACATCCCATAAATCTGCTTTATGAGGTCATTTAGAAGCTGGCAGAGATTTGCAATTCAAAGTAATTTGGAGGGAGTAGGGACCCAACGCCAGATGAAGAGGCTTCTACTACAGGAGAAGAGAGTCACACCATTTCTAGGGGAGAAACTCTCAGGAAGCGTAAGCTCTGCAGACAAGGTCTAGCCTGTAGCTATAGCAGAGAGGCGCTGTAGAGAAGAGAGATTCATACGCACGCCTCCCACCCGGAGATCGCCGCTCGTCCCGCATTACAGACATCGAAGAGGCGGCTTCCTCCCGGCGCCATCTTACAGGCCCAGGCGAAAATCTGGGTTAAAATATTCAATTTCTGGCTTCTTGTTATGAATAATTCATTGGGGATTCATTTCTACATTATGCACAAACATCAAAGTGCAGCGTCAAGGTGCCGAGCCCGGCGCCGGAGCAAAGAGCCCGCGACCTTTCATGTGCCACACAATAAAATAAAGAATACAAATATCGCCCCAAAGAATATATAGATTTACAAATACAGAAGAAAAAAAAATAATAATCATTCTATGAGTCAAAGAGAGAGATTATCAACTGCTGGAGAAAAGATGGAGGGGAGGTCAGGGCGCCTGCCGGAGAAAATACAAATAACGATGAGACCCCATTATGAGCCATTCATAGAGAACACGTCTGAACGGGAAGTCCATAACCCACGTCTCCACCTGATGGAGCGACACCCGGTCCAGGACGGATCACCAGATGAGATATTGCCTCCCGTGGTCTTATGTGGCTCAACAGCAGCTGCCTGGCACAGAGTGTTAGTGATTATCCACCAATCACAACACAGGGGAGGGATTATACCATGTTCAAAACCAAGTGGATTAATAACAGAACATCCTCATGATCTGCACATGATCCTAAGGAGGGCAACACACAAGGCTGATATATATATATATATATCAGTGCAAAGTGCGTCTTCCCTCAAAGTCAACAGATTGGGCCAGATTTACTAAAATCGGTCTAAGGCCCCATGCACACGACCCATTGGTTGCAGACAACTTTACGTAGCGCTACGGATGGGTGTTTGTGCCGTAGATCCGTGCCGGGAATTATAGAGCAGGTCCTATTTTTTGTATTTTACGGGCCGTGCTCCTATACTTTGTATGGGAGCACGGACCAAAAATTCAGGTGGCCGTCAGGTATAGTGGGCTGTGATTACAGGCAAGGTCGTGTGCATGGGGCCTTAAATTTAGACAGCTTAGAACTAGACACCACAATGATCTTAGTCTCCCTGGGGGCTACAGGCCCAGCGTCGTCGCCTCCCTGGGGGCTACAGGCCCAGCGTCGTCGCCTCCCTGAGGGCTACAGGCCCAGCGCCGTCGCCTCCCTGGGGGCTACAGGCCCAGCGCCGTCGCCTCCCTGGGGGCTACAGGCCCAGCGCCGTCGCCTCCCTGGGGGCTACAGGCCCAGCGCCGTCGCCTCCCTGGGGGCTACAGGCCCAGCGCCGTCGCCTCCCTGGGGGCTACAGGCCCAGCGCCGTCGCCTCCCTGGGGGCTACAGGCCCAGCGCCGTCGCCTCCCTGGGGGCTACAGGCCCAGCGCCGTCGCCTCCCTGGGGGCTACAGGCCCAGCGCCGTCGCCTCCCTGGGGGCTACAGGCCCAGCGCCGTCGCCTCCCTGGGGGCTACAGGCCCAGCGTCGTCGCCTCCCTGGGGGCTACAGGCCCAGCGTCTGGTGCGTTTTTGTAAACAGGACACTTTGTGGATTATGAGGAGGGACTCAGTCAAGGAGACCCCAGTGTCTCCCCTCACTTCCCACGTCAGGCCCATAGTGGGTGATTTCATCACAAGGACCAGTGCCCTGTAAAACACCTGGGCCAGTGAGGGATCACCGGATAACTAATGTGTTTACCGAGCTGCACCAGTTCTTCCGTCCTGTAATTTACCGCTGCTGATCAGACTCACAATCCATTAAGATTCCTTCACTTTGATTTATCTGCTGCCTGCGGCTGGGAGCGGAGGTAACACAGCGGCTGTACACTTCCCCAGCATCGCACCTTGTTAGTACCAGAGATGAACAGTAATGACATCGAGCCTAGTACCTCCTGCCCAACACTCAGCATGGCCTGGGCACCGCCAAGGAGGGATTCACCAGTGGCTCATTGTATACAGCAGATTGCTAGAAGTACCAGGAGTAGATGACAGAGGACTCCATCTTCAGGAACACCCACGCTGCGCCATCTGAGGCCAGCTCTCCGGTCCACAGCAGAATACTGCGCCGTCAGCAGGCCGTACACACGTGCTCCAGCCAACATCAGCCCATTAGACCTATATCCATCAGTCAGCCCCCTCCCCCACTCCTCTGCTGTCAGAAAGGTTTACAGCAAAAGAGCACAGCCGCTGTATCCAAGCCGCTCCAGAGAACGTCCGAGTCCTAAATTAGCAACAAGCTCTCCCGGATCTACGTACCAGTTCTATTTACTGCATGGCTGCGCACAATACTCAGCCGGCTCCAGCGCACGGGAAAGGAGGGGACCCAGCAGTCTGCCCCGCTCCGATCTATTACCCCCTCATCACCACTGATCTCTGCGAGCGGGGAACGGCGGGAAAAAAGGCAATGGTACACCAGCGAACCCCCACCCATATCTATCTATCTATAATTCCTCTACACTAAGTATCTCTACCTCATATACACACACACACACGCTTAGATACAACCCACACTGTCCCGTGCATTATATACAGAGCAGCTTAGATACAACCCACTGTCCTGTGCGTTATATATAGAGCAGCATACATACTGTGCACTATATACAGAGTCCTGTGCACTATATACAGAGCAGCTTATATACAACCCACACTGTCTCATGAGGACAGCTTCGGCATTCCCATGTTGTCCTAAGCATTATGTAAAGTACAGCTTAGATACATCCCCATGCTTCACGCTATATAGTGGGTAGAACAGATCTAGATACAACTCACTGTGCATTATAGGCACCATTGTGCTGCACATCAGAGGGCAGCTTAGATACACATCAGAGGGCAGCTTAGATACATCAGTACACCATATACCAGTCTACGTGATCTCATATCTGGTCAGTGATTTCACTAAAGACATTTATTGGATCTTCAGACGGGGAGAGCGGTAGAGGAGACTGCGAGACTTGTGGCTTGATGCCATATAACCATCCCGATAGGGGCCACTCTGTGTAATGCAGGGACTTAACACATTGTAGAAATTTTGATCAGCGACTCAGCGGACATCACATAAGAACGGTGCTCTGCATCCATTCTGGGACAATGACATGACTGGCTATCCTGGAAGGACGTCTCCTTTAAGCAGCGGCGAAGACTTCACATCATGTGGATGACTGGTTATGTAGGACAGTTTCTGCCATGTAACACCTTAGTGACAAACACAGCGAAGAACTCCTCAGAACCTCCACCAACCCTGAAGATTCTACTCAAGCAGCGCAATAGGACCTGCGCTGAACCCGAAATACACAGGGTCCTAGAAATCAGGACTGCCGCAATCCTTGTAAGGACCACGACCCTCACAAGTGACATACATGGAGGCCAGAGGAAGGAGCTGGTACATCACAGGACACTGAAGAAGAACCCTGGACACAGGCGGGCTGGTTCTAAAGTGAAGAGCAATAAAAGTTTCCACAGGTCAAAATAGAAAACCCCCAACGTATCAGTAGAACCTTCGAGGTGCATTGACCACTTGGTTCTGAGAATCAGTACCCAGCAGAAGGGCTGGCATGAGGTGGTACCCGGGAGCTCGGAGGTTAATAGGTTATAATTCACCATGAATCTGTGATAAAAGAATCTAAATGATTCCCCCCATAAGACGTGTTCTTGGTAAAAACCGAGAGATTCGAGCATCACTTGGGGATAAAATCCACAGCGAGACAGCACAGAGTACGCGGCCCTCCCTTAGTCATCGCATGCTCGATATACTGCACAACTATTAAAGAGACCATCCTGTCCAGTGGCAACCAATGTAACTAGTCACGTGTGTAACGCCAATCAACACGTCAAGGCCGTAACGAAGAAAAATAATAAAGAGGTGTCCACCATTATAACCCTCGTGTGGACCAACCCATATGTACTTCAACAGTAGAGACAGATCAATACTCTCTATAGTCAACACATTGTCGGGCTTGTAACAAACGGTTAAAAGGGGTTTCGAGTGTTAATAAAAAAAAATATATCTGGCGGGGGGGGGGCAAACAATATAATAAGAGAGCCTTTACTTACCAGATCCTATGGCCGTCCAGCCGCTCCTCCCCGCCACGGTTTGTTGACATGACTGAAGCAAATAATTGGCCTCGGTAGGTACGGGACCGGTAACGCCAGTAATTGGGGGGGGGGGGGGTAATGTCAGGTGATTTATGGCTCTTATTGTTTTATTGCATCCTCCCCTATTAATGATGCTCGCCTGTGACACTTGGCCTGATGAAGACGTTGGTTCAGAGATCGGATCGCCCAGCCTATTAATGATGCTCGCCTGTGACACTTGGCCTGATGAAACGTGTCGTCTTTTACAATAAATTTATTATTTTTGTATTTCAAAACACTGGAGCTGCCTCTAGCTTTATTACCAGCAGCGCCGTTTATGGTCCACCATTTTTTTCTTCCTGCAAATACTGGATTTGTAACCGGATGGGACCTGGCTGCAGTGGTCTAACGATACCCATTTCATTATAAGTCTACATCAGCGTCGTGCCTGTGCTATCACAACACCAAAAGGTGGGCTCAATTGACTTCCCTCTGTTTTATTCTATTACTTTTGGTGATCTGCACTATGTGGCGCCGTGCATTTTTTTCTTTCTTCTCCAGCCTGTGATAGGTCATTGTGCTGTGACACTACGGGGGAACAGATCACATCAAAACTCAAGATGGAGAAGCTCAACGTGAGATCCTGAAGGCAGGAAACTGCACAGCAGACAATTATGGAAAAACAAATGACCCACCGTCACACCAGGACAAAGTTCTCCACACTTCCTGTCACTCGTCCCATTGTCAAACAGCACATGAAGACAAGGTCGTACAGTCACTTTAGTCTCAGGTTTAATAAATGTCTCTTCCTAGAGAAAGTCAACATCCTGACCATTGACAACGCACCGACACAGGACAGGGGAAGTTGTTGCTCACATCTTTGTTATTTTCCTGGCCGGTCGTAATCTCTTTAAGAGCCCGACCATTGGGGATCTGCTAACGAGATCGATAGTATTCTAAATTGGGTTTAATTAAACAATCAATCTACATCCACTTACTCAATTAGTGGCCCCAATGATATTCAAACACCACAAAACTCTTGCTCGTCTGCACAGGAAAACCTGAGAGGAGGCAGGGAGGTGGAAATCATCATCTAGCTGAAGCCCCTTAAACACCTCCACACGTGACCTGTACCTCCTTCCCTACCTGATCCACACAGATCGACATGGAGAACCTCACACCATCCTACCGATCACACAGTTATATCACCGGAGTAACCTGATGGGCAAACAAACATCATGAATAAAGACTGCAGAAATGACCCATCAGTCTGGGCAGCCACTGTGATTGGCCCCTGAAGACGAACGGAGGACCCCAGAGACTAGAGAAGAGTAAAGGGTTACCCCAGATTTTCACACACAAAGTACAGTGAGCCCAATGGTATTGAACAGGAAGGAGGCAATGGTATTACTCAACTAAAGGCCCATCATATATCGGCACAGTGTCGGGATCTCAGGTTTCTACTGCAGAATGTACCCTACATACACACGGGTTTACAAGTTACAATAAAAATGGTTTCCATCATCGCAAAATAAGTAATGGAGTTACCTAATCCAACTAATTGTTTGTGCGTCACTGTAATAATAATCTGACCAGAACATTTTTGTGAGAGAATGATCAAATCCAATGTATACATTTATTGTCACCATCACGCTCGAAACAGCCAGGTGTGCGCTAAACCTTGTACAGGAGTCCATGGATCTCCCCATTATGGTCAGGACCCTAGCAGGATGTTACTTAGGAGTTATAGGTGGATGCGAATTCTCCTTCACATAGTCTTATTTCACAGATCAGAAGATTGGACGTCTCAGAGCCTCAACCGAGCAAAGTCTTGGTCTTCATTTGTAATGCAGAACGTAAAATTATAGATAAGGAGCTCATTGCCGGAATTCATCCCGTTGTAATGGTCACAACATAGACAAAGAGATGAATAACTCTCCAGGAACAAATGTGAAGGAGCACAAAGGTTAAATGATAGAACAGCTGTACAACCACCACCACGCATGGTCAGGCATCCCATGGTCAACTGATCTGGTAAGATGGCTTTATAAAAACAAACAAAAAACAAACACCTGGTTTCGACTGTCCTGACCACTCACTGCACCAGATCATTTTGAATCATGTGGGCAAACCGCTGTAAGGTGGCATCAGAGGGTGTAAAGAATGGGAACTCTCGACTCCGTACCCATCTGTAGTAGACATATCTCAGTTTTATAGGCACTCGTAAGGTCACAAAAAGACAGCACAGAAGGCGATTTGGAGCAACCTGCATATCCGCTATAAGGTCTATTAAAAAAAGACCATCAAAATGATCGGATTATCACAGACCACGTGGCGTATGTTTGGGATATTGGGCTTTTTTAGAAGGAAATGGTGTTCAATGGCAGAGCGGAGGGAGAAGGAAGCGCAGCAAAAATTTGTCCGAAGGCAACGGAAGGATGACCCAAAGGCAACGGCACAGATGCTGCCCTCTCAGAACCCGTTCCTTCCTACAGATTAGATTACAGAAAATTTCCTGGCATCGAGATGTGTGACAATGACCACAGCTGTTTCACACTGAGACTGTATTTGCTCTGACAATTCCCAGCCCAATCTCTTCTGACATATGCCTCCATTTAACTGCTTCGAAGAAAAAACGAGGCACGCAGAATATTAGCTGCACGGGGTATTTTTTTTTTGTATTCTCAGCCAACAGAAAGGAGAACAGAAAGCCCTGGATAAGAAGGAGGCAGACAATGTAGTCCAGATAATGTGTCACGTGTGAGGACCGCAGCGTATTGAGCAGCTTCCTGCTCCCTGGACAAACCATCCGCAGTAGTGACCCAACATCCAATACTCCACAGCAGCCACGCTAGAAGACCCTCAGAGACAACTCCAGTCTTCTCGTAACACCAGGGAAGGAGTTTAGGAGCCAGTCTGAGCTAGCCAGATATAAGAGACCGATAGGAGATCAATATTTAGTAGCTAAACATCGGCCAACTGGTTGCTTAGATTCGCCCAATCTTGTTACATAGCAGAACATATTTAGGAACTCAACAACAACGTGCCACGCAAAGTCACGAGTCATTACTCGATGCATCAGTGACCTTGGAATGGATTTTTGATGCCTAGGTTACCTTGGTAGTGATCTTCCCTGGGGTTAAATATGTGGGATAGTATGAGGACACTGAGGTGGTCAGTGTGCCACCCAAGGCACCCATCATGAACTTGCTACAGCTGTAAGAGTGATTTAGCAGAGCTCTTACCATGAAATATCATCTGCTGCGCTGCATTCTGGTAGGAGTATTTTTTGAGAGGTTAGGTACTGTACAGTTTCTAGTGTGATGTCACACACAATGCAAATCAGCAGAAAATACACAGAAGCCCGCAGAATTGTGAATGCAGCTCTAGAGGAGGTTGAACTATAGCACAGCCCGGAAGCCGACAAGTACAGGTGTGAGCCAAGCAAAGAGAATATTGACAAGTCAACAGTAGAGGGGAGTACACACAAATGTGGGGCAGAGTGATCAGAAGACGAGAAGCAAGGAGGAGACCTGCTCTTGTACTATATATGGGCCACTAAATACCAGACTGTCACCCCCAATATCTCAGACCGATCGCTTCTCTACGACCCCAAACCATCATCTAGATAAAGAATATGGTTGGTGTCAGCCACTCTCCCGAATCTCGCAGGAGGAGGGTTTGGAGCGTTTCTTGCGCCTGCCTCATTTAATTCTTGATTTAATCATTATTTTTTTTTAAATTTAAGCTGAAATATAAAGTATAAAGGATTGCAAGGAGACTTCACTGACGCCTTCATTGCCTTGGCCAGAAAGTGACGGTAGGAGACGTTTTCCGGCTCCAGCCCGGTATTGTAGAGGCACAAAGCGGCAGAAGATAAACCGCTCTTTTCTGCGTAGATGCCTGGCATTCCTGGGCAGGCGAGGCCTCTCAATGCTTCTGTCTGAGGGCCCTTTTTAAGCAGAACTCTTCATGTGTCGCCGGTTAAAATAAAGTCATAATAAAGAGAAGATCTGCTCCTGAAAGCAACAGGGACGCACAATGGATACTGTGACAGACACATTCACCCCTACTGACTGATCACTCCGCCAGCAAAGAAGGGGCTCTCTGTCTCCCTCATCTTCCTTCATGCAGAAAAGATGGGATTGAAGCGAGGAAAGCGCCTTCCTTAAAGGGCCCTCTTCATCTCTCATTGCCCCTTTGACAGGGTGGAGGATTAACAGCTCCAGATTTCACGCTAAAAGTTCACAGGCTGGAACAAATCAAGAATCCTCACAACCTGCCGATGAAGAAGCCGCAGCTCTTAACTCGTCCAGGGCCGGTGGACCATCTGCATAAGCGGCTGCGCTTATACAGGTACACACAGAATGTCGACGTCTATTACAGCTAGACGTACACCACAAATAAGCCACACGGTGAAGAAACCAGAGCAGGTTCTCCATCCTGAGAAGTACTGAGGGTCCACGTACAGATCATCCTAATAGGAGGAATCCGTGCAGGCTCAGGCAATACCCCCTATATCCTACATGGAGTCAGAATACAACCAAAGTTTAGCCATGATGGAACCATAAATGCATTATAACTGGTACACGCCACTCTATACGCCATCCAGTGAAATTCGCATCACAATATTGTTCAAAGACACAAATTCTTAAAGAGGAGGAACAGAGGGGAAGGATTTCCAGTTAACAGTCCCCTGGTCTCCTCAGTCCTGGGGCAGCATATACAAGGTTTGTTTGAGGCCTTCATCATTCAGCAGGTAACCTGGACATAGACATGAATCTGTATCCCTCACATCAGAAGTCAGGAGATAAAACAATTAGATGAGTTGGATTTTAACCAAATTCTGTTTCCAGGAAGATAAGCGGTGGCAGAGACTTTGGGGTTTCACTTATCCCTGTCACATGCACAATCGCCTGTTCCAATTAGCTATGTTTAGGAGGAATCTCTAGAAGGATAGCGGTCACAACCAGCCTCAAGTTTATGGAGAGCTAAAGTTGACATCTAACCTAGATCTTATCCCCAACAAACCAAACTTCTACGTGAAGCAAAAACAACCAGACCCATCAGCGGAAAAGACAAAGATGAAGAGGGAAGAGGACTGGAAGCAAGATGGAGACAATCCCATGAATCATGATCACACGAAGACTCAAAAACAAGAAAAGGACATCCTAGAGAAGAACTGGTCATATGATTGATTCTGGAATTTACAGTGCAGGAGGCCTGGAGACATGGAGAGACCAAACATAGGCATACAGCAGGCTGGAGAACGCATAGGAGACATGAAGACCAGACATGGGACTACAGCAGGCTGAAGAACTCATAGGAGACATGAAGACCAGGAGGCCTGGAGACATGGAGAGACCAAGCATGGGAGTACAGCAGGCTGGAGAAAGCATAGGAGACATGAAGACCAGGAGAGACCAGACATGGGAGTACAGCAGGCTGAAGAACACATAGGAGACATGAAGACCAGGAGGCCTGGAGACATGGAGAGACCAAGCATGGGAGTACAGCAGGCTGGAGAAAGCATAGGAGACATGAAGACCAGGAGGCCTGGAGACATGGGAGTACAGCAGACTGGAGACATGAAGACCAGGAGGCCTGGAGACGTGGGAGTACAGCAGACTGGAGACATGAAGACCAGGATGCCTGGAGACATGGGAGTACAGCAGACTGGAGACATGGAGACCAGACATGGGAGTACAGCAGACTGGAGAACGCATAGGAGACATGAAGAGCAGGAGGCGAAAAGCGGAGATCATAGAAAGCAACTAACAGCGGTTCTTACAGCTTAAAGGGAACCTGTCAAAATGAGATTTCTGTCCCACCTGTGGGTGTATATTATAGAGCAGGAGATGGAAAGATTGAGATTTAGTTTATTGGTAAAAAAAAGAGTAATTCAGCTGTAATTTATTGATTTAAATCCCTGCGCACCGTGGAGTAAAGAGTCTATTAGGCGGTCTCCACCATGGACAGCCTTCCCTGTATGTGCGAGTACAGAAGTAGCCCTTCAATCACTGAGGGAGAACGCCCTAATGTACAGGTTATTCTGAAAGTTTTCCCACAAAACTATCAACCTGCTCAGCTCCTCCGCAGATGGCACATATCTCCTGTGACAGGTTCTCCAAGCGTGCGGACGTTATATACAGGCTGACCACCATTATAATACGTCTACTTTACAGAAAGCCTTCAGGTACATAATCAATAGGATGCAGAGCTTTTGTAGGGAATGACAGTGTTCGTTATTTATCTGGAGGGGGCATGAAAAGCCCTAAGCTCCTGAAGACTCAGGACGAGGAGCGGAGCAATGCCCTCTCCCCTCTCGGGATCATTAACGACTCACTACACCCAATGAGATCATTGAAGCCGAGCAGCCGAGGGAGTTTTCACCTTATCATCCCCTCTCTAAGTGCAAGTATATCACTTCCAGCTTAACTGGGCAGAATACAGGTCCCCCGCTCTTCACCACACGGAGAGACCCCAACTTTGCATCTATTGAGAGGCAGCATCCTGTAATAATGCACCCCATGCAGAGTCATTTATTCCAGGCCCCTCTTGGTGAGGAACTCATAGCAAGCTGAGAACAGTTCCCACCCTTGAGATCTCTGGGGCAGCAGGAATAAGCGTGTGAACATGGCCGAGCGCGGCCCCCTCACAAAGGCACTGGCCAGGACAATAAGCCGGCTTAGTACCAGAATCATGGCGACCCAGGAGAAAGGAAGATATTAACCACTTACACAGAGGTAGCCGAGGAGCAGAGGACATAAGCAGCAAAACGTATCCATCTCAAACCTAAGTCCTTCATACAATGTGACCGCCATGAAATGGCTAGAGAAGAGTTTACACTGAATTTTTGGGCCTTCTCTTGTTACCACACCCACGCGCAAAAACACGCATCTATCAATGCAGCAAAACCTCATCCGGGCCCTACATTTTTACATCATAGGGGACCACTCCACATCAGAACAAGGGCCTAACACCACCTGAAGATAAGTGGACAGTGCACTTAAAGCTTCAATGTTGGCACCAAATATACGAGCCACGTCATGTCATTCATCGACCAGGTCACAAATTAAAATGTTCTTCGGTTCTGTTTGGCCACGCAGGCCCATGGTGAGGCTCAACAGGCACCTCAATGATCAGGAAGATTTACCAAGACCACCACGAAGATCACTCAGCACAAAGCAGATGTATACAAGACGATGCAGAATGGGGATCCACTCAAGTCCAAACAGCATAATCCTGGACAAGGCAGAAGACGCACCACAAAGTGTCTCAAGCTGTAGGATAAATTTGGCAAATCTCGCTAGACTTTTCTCTTCCTTATACCATCTCTTGGTTGGCTTGCCAAATTTTAAAGGGAACCGGTTCTCCACATTATGATGCCCTCCTGTAGTGACAGACACGCGGGTTTCATCGCTCGGCCACTTATTTGCTTATCTGAGAACTTACATATAGTACCGGGCAGCGCCGCCAGAGGAGTCCACTGTACTTATGAGCTGCCACTTGCTCCGTCCACTTTCTGCACAGTAATAGGGAGACATCTGTGGCCCATGAATACACCGGACTCCTCTCCGGCGGCTCTGCATGTAACTTCTGAGACACTCCTTTACTTAAGCAAATAAATGATAGACGGCTGAAATCAGTGTGTCACTACATTATACAGCCCTCAAGGACAACATCATTTGACGACAGGTTCCCTGCCATGCCCTATTTTTTGAGGCACATATATCTTATTTTGGGTGCACCTGCTTCATAAATAGGTCTAAAACTTGATTCGACATTCTGCGCCACATTTTGGAGAAATTTACAAGGTCTGGTGCGGTGACATTAGTAAATCTGACCCAATGTTGTGCACGGGGTGTGAATATTTACACAGCAGAATATGAACATAGGGTTAGATGGCTTCCCGAGTTATAGTGGCCCCTGGAGGAATACAGGAACTGCAGGTACAAGTGATCGGGGGCAGCAGCGCAGAGAACAGTCTCATTGGAAGAACCTAAACGTGACACTCCTTCGGTCACTCATCTAACGGCCATGCTTTCTTGCACAACCCAACACTAAACCACATGCGATCCATTTTTTGATAAGCGCAAGATCTGGCCCTGTAGTCCTAGCCACTGCTAGTCACAATATCCTACACACTCAATTACAGCTGTGTAACGCACCTCGTAATCCGTTACAGCAGAAGAACGAGTTTACGAGGATCCATCTTCGTGCCACAGACCACGGTTTACATAATCTCGACCTGACGCACAAATCACAAGAGCTCCTGACTTTACTACAACCGCAGCAAATGTACGACAAGACGCGCGGCTACGAACCTACAGTACCCCAGAACTTTCCACGTCCGCAGGATAAAGGAGTATGAGCCGTGTAATGTCCGCATCTATAGGAGCCCACGATTCCCACATTATAGGACAGGACACCATCACATAGATGCGATTGAATATTATTCTCTCTCGGCAGTGTAAGCAGTGAGCCCCACGGTACGCACACGTGTTGTTGCATGGCTGAGTGCCTTCCCTCGTGGCTTCAGGTGGTACTTCACTGTTTAACCGAGCCTCTTATCTCCCGCTTCACCTGGTCCCCAATGACACAATTATATAGAAGAGCCGCAGAACTAGATCACAGGCAGTGAGATGGATGGAAAATTAGCAAATAGAGCAGATGCTGCTGGGAAAACAGAGAGGTGTGCGACGCTGGTGTTTATCCAGAAGGCTGCGAGGCGCCACGAAGGCAGCGGTGCCCTAACCAACGTGAGCGTGCTCGGTACACCAAGCGTGCATCAACTGTGCGCATCTGGAGGCATGACGTGTGCGCTTCCTATACATAGCTGATGGGTATACTGGGGGCGCACAGTGTACAAATGATAGGAAAACAAGGGTGATTGCTGTAAAGGCTGGATTCACACGGGACGGAAATGCTACTACATTTCCGCAGCAAAATCTGCACACGTTACATTTACAGTGAACCTCCAGAACAGAATGAGCATGCTGCGGATTAGAAAAGCCGCAGCATGCTCCAATGCCTGCCCATTAAACGTTCAGCAGCACATGGATGAGATTTCTTCAAACCTCATCCACACGGCTGGGACTGTAATTCGCTGCACGGAAAATCAGCAGCATTTCTGTCTTATGTGACTCCAATCTAATACCGGGTCTCCAGTTAGGATCATCTCTGGCTGTATGCTGCTGGTGGTCTGCATGCATTTTTTTTTTTTGCTGTACGAGCCACACCTGTCGTCATTACCCCGCAAAATAAGCTTAAGCAAACCAACCGCGGCGCACAAGTCTGCGGCAGCCATAGAACTAGAACGTATGTGTCCCAATAAAGCCCAGCACGGATGGATGGAGAACCATCCTGCGAGAGTCACTCTCCGAGGTAAATACCACGATGGCCACTCAACCCTTCGTCTAACTTGTACCACATGGACTGAGCTTCTTCAGCTGGACACGGATTGCCCCAAGACTGAGTGTGAACGGTTACGCAACCATCTAATGCGCAATCATATTACAACAAGCCCAAGTTTGAGATCCATGTGCCTATAATACACAGACCTAATCCAATTATAAAAGTCATGGCTGCATGTATGGAAAGATGGCGCCAGGGTGGACTCGATGTTCTGCACACAAGTTGTCCCAGCGGTTCTCATCACAGCGCTCCGTCCCCAGAGGTAAGCAAGGAGCCGATTGGGTTGATGAGAGATTTGCAGGAGCAGAGGAATGCGGTGCGCCCCCGGGGAGGTCAGTCCGTCTCATTCAGAACAATCAGACCTGGACAAAGGACAGAGGATAGAGAGGCCACAAGTCCCCGTGAGGCTGCTCACAGACACCGTTCTCTAATTACTTTCCACCAGAAGACTGATAAGATCACCTCTCCTGAACAATTGGCCT
Source organism: Rhinoderma darwinii (assembly GCF_050947455.1). Classification (NCBI taxonomy): domain Eukaryota; kingdom Metazoa; phylum Chordata; class Amphibia; order Anura; family Rhinodermatidae; genus Rhinoderma; species Rhinoderma darwinii. The sequence goes on along the minus strand of NC_134698.1, from coordinate 231,768 downwards.
CACTCCTCAACATGTAATTACAAAACCAACCGATAGCATCTCCGCCCGGCCTGGATGGGAGCACTGACATTTTATTAGTAATGACCCCAGGTGAGGGCGATCTCTGCATCCAGACTTAACCCTTCTACAGGTAGAGCGCTCTGCATCAGCCCCATCACATTACAATACAGCAGAATCGTCCCATATTCCCCCTGGAAGCTTTCTGGTGACTCCATTTAACATTCACTTTGATAACATGGCCGTAAGCCATCATCTGACTTGCAGATCTGCTCATTAATTAGTGATGTTTCTTGCCCCTAAACGAGTGCAGCATTTTATCAGACAGAGCATGCTCTTCTCAGCCGAACACCACAACTCATCTACCCGATCATCCGAGGTCGCTGTCATCTCAGGCCCCCACCACTGCTCCCGTCACACCGGTTGCTGAGACTACCTTACTTTATGCCTGACGCGGTGCAGCCCTGCAGGAAGGATCTAAAGGAGCCCATACATCGCAGATGATAGTCAAACCCACCGGCCAACGATATAATGTGTATGGGGGGGGGGGGGGTTTACTGACTCTCCCCCGATGGCAGAGGTCTAGGAAAAGATGGATCGGGCTTGTTGGACTTGTACTCGAAGAGGGATAAGCCGCTGTCAGAAGTGTCTAGCAGTGGCTTAAAATAAACACGGATAGCCGGGTAGATGATGCAATATTAACGGTGGAGTTGGGAGCAAATGCTGTTTGTCGAACGAACGAGCGTTTGGCTATTCGTACAAAGTCCTAACTTTACAGGGTGATAATAGGTCTCCTGACGGAGAAGGATTACCAGGCCATGCACATTAGATTAAAAATTAGCCCAATGTGCCAATTTTATCCGATAATCTAATGTTTATAGTGGCATCCCAGTGACGGACATTGGAGGTAATAGGGATCGGACATATGTATAGAAATGGCTAATTCCCCTCTAACCAATGGGGGGGGGGGGGGGATGGGAAATGCACTGGCCGAGTGTCCATATTTATGCCAGTGTCTGGTGAAAACCGTGTCATTTGTATGGCCAGCTTAAACTGTAACAAATATTAAAGGGGTAGTCCACGACAGAAAAGCTAATGACCTATCCCCAGGATAGGTTGTCACTAAATGATCGGGTCCGACTCTCGGGCCCCGCATGGATCCACCACTCCGGATGTTTTGAGCGGTCTCCTTCTGGCTCCAACAACTGAATAGCGGCCATTCTACAGAACTACAGCTCTGCTCCTACTCACTTGAATAGGAGCAGTGCTGCAGAACAGCCGCCATGCAGTTGTTGGAGCCATCTGCTTCCAACTACAACATGCCACCGATCATACACTGATGTCCTATCCTGGGGATAGTTTATCAGTTGTCCGATCATTAACAACCCCTTTAATAAGACAATGGCCCACATTTACTAATGCCAATCGTAGACAACGTAAAGTTAGACCAGCCAGCCACAAAACACGCCAAATTTATCACAGTGGTGGAGGCTGCCTTATCATTTTGGCGCATCTTGCATGACCTGCTGTTAGACACACTTGTCTACCTTAAGCAGTTTTTGTTTTGGCTTGTATGGCACCAGTTTTTTGGCGCTTTTTCAGCACACATTGGCACATTTTAAGCCATGACCTATTTTCAGCAAGTCACACCCTTATGTTCGCTATGCCAGGCCCCTTATATGAACACTTAGAGGCCATGTAAACATGAAAACACATATGTAGTCGAGAACGGCTTGGTACTTCGTGTCAGAAACACGCGGGACACGCTGTCACCGAAGTCATCAGCCCCGCTGACCTGACAGAAGCCGTATCTTGCACTGAAACCTGTCTCTATGTATTCAGGATACATTGAAGCTGAATCTCAAAAAGTTAAAAGAAAAAGTCAAGAGAAAACAATTAATAAAGTCGCATTAAACTCCATATTTTTTTTGCAAACATCAAAACTGTGAAACTTTGGTGCATTCCGACACTTTCTAGACCGAGCAGTAAAGAGGTTTTTTTCCAGGTTCTAACATCGATGGCCTTTCCTTATCAGAGGCCATGATTGTGTGATCGGTGGGGGTCAGAAGAATAAAGGAGCCATTCCACTTGCTGGAGCGCCACAACACAACGCTATCCACGTGGCAGTGTCATTTACTGTTCAGCCCCATTCAAGTGAATTCATGACAACACGGACGAGAAAGCGGACAGGCTGCCGTCTACGGACAGGTCATCGATCGAGATCCAGAAAAGAACCTTTTATGGTGCAAAGAAAAATTACATTTAAATATATGTAATACGGCTATACACCTTATCCCTGGGGGCAGGGCTGTGACACCTTCTCAGTCACTCAGATCGTCAGCGTTCATAGCAGATACAATGGCCGCACAGGTAACAATTAGGTCATATAAGTGGTGTGGGCGCAGTTACAATGAGGCCCTGACTGGGCTCCTGTGCTCCACACACCATGACAGTCCAATAACTGCTCACAGATGTACGCCGCTTTGTACCCCTCACTCTTACACCACTACCTGTGCAGCACCTGCGAGCACGTTCTACCACCTCAGGACTGCTGAGACCATTTACTATCCAGGTGCTTAATCAAAAATGGAAAATTATGCAGAATACACTAATTAAACAAAAGAGGATTGCGACTGATGCTGCATAATGGCCTGCTCTACTCACTGCCATTACCATGTAGCAACCTGCGGCCAATCAGCACACCATATTTATGCCGATAATAACGGGGATATCTACAGCGCAGCCACGGCGTAATCATAACCCCAGTGAGAGGAGAGCGGAGTATTGTGGGGAATACCGCGAGAAGGACAGCGCACATTTCCAGTGCCACATTTTCTTACCATCTTTTGTTCAGACAGTGACGCGATATGTGAATAGCAGGTCAGTCCGAACGAGTAGAATGTGCCATAGAATAGCGCCCCCCCAGGTACTCCACATATCTGTAGAATAAGAGGTCTCCCGGGAGTCAGAGTCCCTCTTCTGCAGAGTATTAATCCCCCTGTGGTCATGTGATAACGCATTTTCTTTGCAGCTACAAGCGACACTGACCCGAGCAGGCCTCCGGCAACATTCACACGAGCGCGTCAACTTTGCGTGCACAAAAAAAAAAAGGGACGTATTTCCTGCTTTTCATGTTTGGGTGCGTTGCGTATGGCATCGGCGTGCTTTGTGCGTGGCATCCGTTTTCGCGTCTGTACAAGCACTTCCCTCTATTTCTTTTTTTTAAATTATTCCTCAGCAACTGATGTGCGAAAACCAGTGAGCGTTTGTGGCTTTCACACACCCACAAACTTTACTGGGCGACAACATCCGCAAAAATGCACCAATATAGGACATGCGAGTTTCACGCAACGGACAATCGCTGCGTAAAAACTGACGCATGTTTGAATAGCACCATTGAAATGCATGGCTCCGTGTGCGGTCAGTGGACAGCACGCGGATGAGGAACACGCTCGAGGGAGCTAGTGTGATTTTGCAACACAGCAGCGTCACAGAACAAGCACCAAAATATGTCCCGGAAGGAAAGAAAGACAACGCGAGAGGCTCCGTACAGACGGGAGGGAAGTCCTAACGCTGCTGCACCGGCTACAGCATAACCTGCACACAGTGGTGCCCCACAGCTCAGGACCCCTCCTTCACTTCACACAAACCTCTGGCTTTGGAGGGAGAACAGAATCAATACGAGAGCCGGTGCTGAACGTGACGAGGAAGCAGCGGGACATTTACACATCGACCCATCATTATTTTATGTGTTTTACACTCGGAGGCGGCGTTCATTCTGAAGCATCCCCCCCCCCCACAGCTGTGAACGCTGTTTACCCTAAATCTACTCCCCAAACCGAGCAATTATCTCCCAGCATCCGGTGAATCCTGGCAGAGCAGCCGGTCGCCCACATCCACTAGAAGCTTGGCATGGCTAGTTTGTTAGACTGCGCCAGCTGTATTGTCGTACCCATCACCCTCCAATGTGGGTGAGAAGGAGTATGTGAGGCATTACCTGTACCGGCGGCTGCCCTTTACGCATACATATTTCATGGAGATAGTCTACGATGCACCTCGTGTCCATATATAATGTAATAGTGTGCGTGATCATCGCCTCCACACACACTACAAGTCCTGCAGTCCCCTGGAAGGAAAACGAAAGCTAATTATCCAGCCGCATCCCCCCCACCCTCCGTATTCGCCTCCTCAGTCATTAACTTTCCCAGATTTTACAACTTCTTCCATAAAGGGCCTGCAGCTCAGAACCCGTCATGGCGGCGTCAGGGGTTACGTGTAACACATCATAACCGCAGTGTGGAACGAGCGTGCGCCAGATGTAACCAGCGCGGTGCCACCACAGACACCAACTGCCTGGCACACCACATCCCAGCTCCTCTGACGCCGTCCTCGTCAGAACAGGACACATTTCCATTCATTCACAGCTTGTTTTAGTGACCACCAGCCATAGAGACGACTGTAGAAGTTCCAGCAGAAAGGTCACTCAACCCTAAAGGTCAATCTAGTAAAACACGCACAACATCAGAGAAGTGAGGTCTCCAGCGGTCCCAGCAGACACATCTGTTCACCCCCATCTGGTACAAAATGAGAACACCCGAAAAAGTGAAGAGGTAACAGACCCGTACAGCAGGACACCCAATGCCAGGATGAGTGGAGACGCGTGTGTACGTATCGGTGTATGTGTGTGTGCACGTGTGCTTGCGTTTATCTTTGTATGTGCTTAAACGTATTATGGGTGTATGCGTGCACATCTGCATACGTATGTGTGAGGACGTGTGCGTGTATATGAGCCCCCCGCTCACGCTCCAGCCTCTGTAAATGCTCCCAGACGTTACAGAGCAGTTGGGGGATGATGGATGCTGCACCAGGATGTACATCTGCTCCGTGAGCTCCCGCGCACGCACGCTGCTCTCGATACCTCATTAATAACCACAGCGTCTAACCCCATTATTCTGCCTTTTTAGTGTCATCTTCTAATGTCCACCCCAGGTTGAGAATAAAAAAAAAAGTGCCCCCTTGGGACTGGCGTCCTGAAGATGGTCATGTGAACATAGTCACCACCCCGTGTAGAAACGTACATAATGTCAGCGGCACAACGCGCAGAACACACAGACACGACGCACGCTTACAGACAGTGGCCGGAGACACGACGCACGCACACAGACAGCGGCCGGAGACACGACGCACGCACAAGGACAAACGGCCGGAGACACGACGCACGCACACGGACAAACGGCCGGAGATACGACGCACGCATACAGACAGCGGCCGGAGACACGACGCACGCTTACAGACAGCGGCCGGAGACACGACGCACGCTTACAGACAGCGGCCGGAGACACGACGCATGCACACAGACAGCGGCCGGAGACATGACGCACGCACACAGACAGCGGCCGGAGACACGACGCACGCACAAGGACAAACGGCCGGAGATACGACGCACGCACACAGATAAACGGCCGGAGATACGACGCACGCACACAGACAGACACCGGCCGGAGACACGACACACGCATAGACAGCGGCTGGAGATACGACGCACGCATAAACAGCGGCCGGAGACACGACGCACGCATAGACAGTGTCCCACGATGATTGGACAAAGACACCACCGAGCTGCGGACATTCTGTAACTTATGGTCCTACAAAATGGCCGGCGGGATCGTAAACAGAGGCACAAACAGTGGCCGGACACAGCACAACAAGTCACCACAACGAGAACAGCAGAGCTGAGTGTGCGCTGCTGGAGGTGTCACTACATGTCTGGGAGCAGTGCGGAGGGACGACCGGCACAACATCATGAGTCCTACCGGAAAGTGTCAGCTCACAGAACCAGACACTAGAGCACGCCCCATATACACAGGAGTCCGATACCAGCCCCGGTGTCCATGTAACCCCCCATTATATACACAACACATCACAGCAACAGGGAGACCCCTCATTATATACAAGAGCCCATATAGAATATACAACACTGCAACAATAATGACCCCCATTATATATACACACATAAGACCCCCATATAATATACAACACTTCACAGCAACAGGGAGACCCCTCATTATATACAAGAGCCCATATATAATATACAAGACCCCATATAGAATATACAACACTGCAACAATAATGACCCCCATTATATATACACACATAAGACCCCCATATAATATACAACACTTCACAGCAACAGGGAGACCCCTCATTATATACAAGAGCCCATATATAATATACAAGACCCCATATAGAATATACAACACTGCAACAATAATGACCCCCATTATATATACACACACAAGACCCCCATATAATATACAACACTTCACAACAGGGAGACCCCTCATTATAGACAAGACCCCATAATATACAAGACCCCTATATAATATAAGACCCCTATATAATATACAAGACCTCTATATAATATACAACACTGCAACAATAATAATAAAGACTCCCATTATACACAGAAGTCCCCCATATAATATACAACACTGCAATAATAAAAAGACCCCATATATAATATACAACACTGCAACAATAATAAAGACCCCCATTATATACACAAGACCCCATATATAATATACAACACTGCACCAACAATACTACTAAGCCCCCCACGGAGGACACGCAGCGGCACTCACTGGTAGTTGGAGCTGTTCCAGTGCACGGCGTGCCGGTTGGCTCCGGTCCCGGGCAGCAGGGAGAGCAGAGGAAGGAGCAGAGAGATCAGAGCCATCCTACAGCCGCACCGAGCAGCGCACTGCCACCACATCACCGGGGACGCGCAGCTCGCCCCCGCCGCCCCGCCCACACCAAGCAAGACCCGCCCACTGAAGGACACGCCTCCTCACTGAGGGACTGCAGCGCGGGCTCAGATTCCCGCCACACGGAGAGGAGCTCAGCCCTGAGAGGTAGCGCGGCCGTGTGTATCCCACGTATCTACCTCCTATATACCTCACACACACAGTATATACCTCCTATATACCGCGCGCGCACACACACAATATATACCTCCTATATACCGCGCGCACACACACAATATATACCTCACACACACGGAAAGGAGCTCAGCCCTGAGGTACCGCGGCCGTGTGTATCCCACGTATCTACCTCCTATATACCTCACACACAGTATATACCTCATATATAATCCTCACACACATGGTCTATACCTCATATATACCTCATATATACCTCACACACATGGTCTATACCTCATATATACCTCATATATACCTCACACACATGGTCTATACCTCATATATACCTCACACACACGGTCTATACCTCATATATACCTCACACACGGTCTATACCTCATATATACCTCACACACACGGTCTATACCTCCTATATACCTCACACACACATGGTCTATACCTCACACACATGGTCTATACCTCCTATATACCTCACACACACGGTCTATACCTCCTATATACCTCACACACACGGTCTATACCTCCTATATACCTCACACACACGGTCTATACCTCCTATATACCTCACACACACGGTCTATACCTCCTATATACCTCACACACACGGTCTATACCTCCTATATACCTCACACACACGGTCTATACCTCCTATATACCTCACACACGGTCTATACCTCACACACGGTCTATACCTCCTATATACCTCACACACACATGGTCTATACCTCACACACATGGTCTATACCTCCTATATACCTCACACACACGGTCTATACCTCCTATATACCTCACACACACGGTCTATACCTCCTATATACCTCACACACACGGTCTATACCTCCTATATACCTCACACACACGGTCTATACCTCCTATATACCTCACACACACGGTCTATACCTCCTATATACCTCACACACACGGTCTATACCTCCTATATACCTCACACACACGGTCTATACCTCCTATATACCTCACACACACGGTCTATACCTCCTATATACCTCACACACACGGTCTATACCTCATATATACCTCACACACACGGTCTATACCTCATATATACCTCACACACGGTCTATACCTCCTATATACCGCACACACACGGTCTATACCTCCTATATACCTCACACACACGGTCTATACCTCCTATATACCTCACACACACGGTCTATACCTCCTATATACCTCACACACACGGTCTATACCTCATATATACCACACACACACACACACACACACGGTCTATACCTCCTATATACCTCACACACACACACGGTCTATACCTCCTATATACCTCACACACACACACGGTCTATACCTCCTATATACCTCACACACACACACACGGTCTATACCTCCTATATACCTCACACACACGGTCTATACCTCCTATATACCTCACACACACACGGTCTATACCTCCTATATACCTCACACACACACGGTCTATACCTCATATATACCTCACACACACGGTCTATACCTCATATATCTCACACACGGTCTATACCTCATATATACCTCACACACGGTCTATACCTCATATATACCTCACACACACTGTATATACCTCATATATACCTCACACACACGGTATATACCTCACACACGGTCTATACCTCCTATATACCTCTCACACACGGTCTATACCTCCTATATACCTCACACACACACGGTCTATACCTCATATATACCTCACACACACGGTCTATACCTCATATATACCTCACACACACGGTCTATACCTCATATATACCTCACACACACGGTCTATACCTCATATATACCTCACACACACGGTCTATACCTCATATATACCTCACACACACGTTCTATACCTCATATATACCTCACACACACACGGTCTATACCTCATATATATACCTCACACACACACGGTCTATACCTCATATATACCTCACACACACGGTCTATACCTCATATATACTGCACACACACGGTCTATACCTCATATATACCTCACACACACGGTCAATACCTCATATATACCTCACACACGGTGTATACCTCCTATATACCTCACACACACACACACACACACACACACACACACACACACACACGGTCTATACCTCACACACACACACACGGTCTATACCTCCTATATACCTCACACACACGGTCTATACCTCCTATATACCTCACACACACGGTCTATACCTCCTATATACCTCACACACACGGTCTATACCTCCAATATACCTCACACACACACACGGTCTATACCTCACACACGGTCTATACCTCATATATACCTCACACACACACTGTCTATACCTCATATATACCTCACACACACACGGTCTATACCTCATATATACCTCACACACACACACGGTCTATACCTCATATATATCTCACACACACACGGTCTATACCTCATATATATCTCACACACACTGTCTATACCTCATATATACCTCACACACTGTCTATACCTCATATATACCTCACACACGGTCTATACCTCATATATACCTCACACACACGGTCTATACCTCATATATACCTCACACACACACACGGTCTATACCTCATATATACCACACACACACACACACACACACACACACACACACACACACACACACGGTCTATACCTCATATATACCTCACACGGTCTATACCTCATATATACCTCACACACACACACACACGGTCTATACCTCATATATACCTCACACACACGGTCTATACCTCATATATACCTGACACACACGGTCTATACCTCATATATACCTCACACACACGGTCTATACCTCATATATACCTCACACACACGGTCTATACCTCATATATACGTCACACACACACGGTCTATACCTCATATATACCTCACACACATGGTCTATACCTCATATATAATCCTCACACACACGGTCTATACCTCCTATATACCTCACACACACGGTCTATACCTCATATATACCTCACACACACGGTCTATACCTCATATATACCTCACACACACGGTCTATACCTCATATATACCTCACACACACACGGTCTATACCTCATATATACCTCACACACATGGTCTATACCTCATATATAATCCTCACACACACGGTCTATACCTCCTATATACCTCACACACGGTCTATACCTCATATATACCTCACACACACGGTCTATACTTCATATATACCTCACACACACGGTCTATACCTCATATATACGTCACACACATGGTCTATACCTCATATATACCTCACACACATGGTCTATACCGCATATATACCTCACACACATGGTCTATACCTCATATATACCTCACACACATGGTCTATACCTCATATATACCTCACACACGGTCTATACCTCCTATATACCTCACACACAGTATATACCTCATATATACCTCACACACACGGTCTATACCTCATATATACCTCACACACGGTCTATACCTCACACACACGGTCTATACCTCACACACACGGTCTATACCTCATATATACCTCACACACACACGGTCTATACCTCATACCTCACACACATGGTCTATACCTCATATATACCTCACACACACGGTCTATACCTCATATATACCTCACACACACACGGTCTATACCTCATATATACCTCACACACATGGTCTATACCTCATATATAATCCTCACACACACGGTCTATACCTCCTATATACCTCACACACACGGTCTATACCTCATATATACCTCACACACACGGTCTATACTTCATATATACCTCACACACACGGTCTATACCTCATATATACGTCACACACATGGTCTATACCTCATATACCTCACACACATGGTCTATACCTCATATATACCTCACACACATGGTCTATACCTCATATATACCTCACACACATGGTCTATACCTCATATATACCTCACACACATGGTCTATACCTCATATATACCTCACACACATGGTCTATACCTCATATATACCTCACACACATGGTCTATACCTCATATATACCTCACACACATGGTCTATACCTCATATATACCTCACACACATGGTCTATACCTCATATATACCTCACACACGGTCTATACCTCATATATACCTCACACACGGTCTATACCTCACACACACGGTCTATACCTCATATATACCTCACACACACACGGTCTATACCTCATACCTCACACACATGGTCTATACCTCATATATACCTCACACACGGTCTATACCTAATATACCTCACACACATATCTCACACACGGTATATACCTCTCTCGTGCAGTACGTGCCCCTCTCGCGTGCATATATATATATACATACCTATTACACACTATATATAATATATATATATATATATATATATACACATACATACATACACACGCACACACTATATACCACACCTATAGCTCTTATACACAAATATATACCGCCTATATCACATTTACCTTATATGCAATATACAGTACATTCGGAACGTCTTCAGACTTTCACATTTTGTTATGCTGAGGCCTTGTGTTAAAATGAAAAAAAGAAATCAAGTTGTTCCCATCATTCTTTACTCAATACCCTATAATAACAAAGTGAAAGCTGAATGTAATGTCGGGGGGTAGGGAGACAGACAAGTGAGCCCTAATCTACCTGCCACTCAGTCCCTGCCTACTTGCAACGACCCGCCCTAGGCGACTGGGCGACGGTCCCTACGCTCAATAAGTGCACGACAGACAAGGGTACACAGAGCTAGGGGGAGAAAGGGGCAGTTGCCCACGGCAACACCGTGAGCAACAAGAGAAGTAAACAAGCCGAGTCAAACCAGGAGTGTATGAGGTACCAAACGCAGAGCAGGAGAGTAGTCAGCAAGCCGGGGTCAATATGAAGCAGGGACAATATATTGTACAAGAAGCCGCAGCAGGGCCAGGAAACCAACAGACAAGAATCACAAGCAAGAGGAACAGGAAAGGCAGGTATAAATAGACAGAGGGCGGGAGCTAGCTCGGTCTGGCCAGGCTGTGATAGGCTCTCCCACTCCTAAGCCTGCCACCCTGAGTGGTGGAAGATGGAGTCCGTCTCACAGACATAGAAGCAGGTGCAGACTGATTATCTATGGGCGTTAACCCCGAAGCTGTGCCTGGCAGATCCTTTACACAGAATTTTAGAAATTTTTTCAAACTTCTTTATTAAAAATGAAAAACCCTAATTATCCATGGAAATAAATGTTCAGACCCTTTACTATGACGCTTGACATTTATCTCCGGGGTCTCCCGTTTCTCTAGATCATCTTTGACATGTTTATGTTGGTTGGATCCACCTGTGGTAAATTCATTGATTAGACATGATATGGAAAGACACGCCCCAGTCTATATAAGGTCTCATAGCTGATAATGTATATCAGAGCAAAAACCAAGCCATGAGGAGGAAAGAACTGCCTGTAGAGCGCATAAACCGGATTGTGTGGAGGCACAGGGTTAAAAAAAAAAAAAGAATGTCTATGGCTCTGAAAGTTCCCAAGAGGAGAGTGGTCTCCATAATTCATAAATGGAAGAAGTTTGGAACAACCAGGACTCTTCCTAGAGTTGGTCTCCCCACCAAAGTAAGCAATCGTGGGGGAAGGGCCTTAGTAAGAGAGGTGACTAAGAACCATTGTCCCTCTGGCTGAGCTTCAAAGATCCGGTGTGCAGATCGGAGAAACTTCCAGAAGGTCGATTATCACTGCAGCGCTCCACCATTCTGGGCTTTATGGCAGAGCGGCCAGAGAGAAGCCTCTCCTCAGTAATAGACACACGAAAGCCGCCTGGAGGACTCTGACTGTGAGAATAAAGTTCTGTGGTCTGATGAAACCAAGATTGAACTTTTTGGCCTCGATTCTAAGCGTCCTGTCTGGAGGAAACCAGTCACTTCCCATCACCTGCCCAATACCATCCCTACAGTGCAGCATGGCGGCCCAACATCATGCTGTGGGGTGGTTTTCAGCAGCTGTGTCAGGGAGACTGGTCAGGGTTGAAGAAAAGATGAATGGAGCAAAGTACAGAGATATTCTTAATGAACACCTGATCCAGTGTGCTCTGGGCCGAAGATTCACCTTCCGACAAGTCAATGACCCTAAGCACACAGCCAAGACAACACCGGAGTGCTGGGGGACGAGTCTGTGAATGTCTATGAGTGGCCCAGCCAGAGCACTGACCTGAACCCAATTGAACATATCTGGAGAGAGCTGACGATGATCGTCCACCGACGTTCCCCAACCAACCTGACGGAGCTGAGAGGATCTGCAGAGAAGAATGGCAGAAAATCCCCAAATCCAGGTGTGTAAACCTGGTGGCATCATCGCCGAGAAGACTGGAGGCCGTTATCACCGCCAAAGGGGCTTCACCTAAGTCCTCATGTCAATTCAAGGTTTTAGTCTTTTAAAATAAAAAAATAGCAAAGAACTAACATTCTGTTTTCACTTATGAGGGACTGAGTGCAGAATGAGGGGGGAAAACTGGAATTTAGTTTAGCACAAGGATCAACATAACAAAACGTGACAAAAATGAAAGGGTCTGAATGCATGGTGTACCACGTATGTACCGCCTGTAAGCTGCAGAGACTATGCGAGGGAGGTTTGCAAGTGTGCAGTAAAGTGTCATTTTGCAGCTAAGTGTACAATTAAACAAAAGGTCGTAGATTAACAAAAGGATGTTGGAAATGAAGGTTTTATAAGTTTTCTTTATGTATTCTGTACTAAAAAAGTTTACAACTTAAAAGGGGGAAAAAGGATTTAGTGTTCTACTGTATTTATCTTGTATTTTTATGCTACTATTTATTACACCCTAGTCAATATCCCTGTTTGGCTGATATTAAAGAGGCTCTGTCACCAGATTATAAGTGCCCTATCTTGTACATAATGTGACCAGCGCTGTAATGTAGATAACAGCGGTCCTAGTAATAAAGAGGTTCTGTCACCACATTATAAGTGCCCTATCTTGTACATAATGTGACCAGCGCTGTAATGTAGATAACAGTGGTCCTAGTAATAAAGAGGCCGTCACCAGATTATAAGTGTCCTGTCTCCTACATAATGTGATCGGTGCTGTAATGTAGATAACAGTGGTCCTAGTAATAAAGAGGCTGTCACCACATTATAAGTGCCCTATCTTGTACATAATGTGACCAGCGCTGTAATGTAGATAACAGTGGTCCTAGTAATAAAGAGGCCGTCACCACATTATAACTCTCACTAGAAAAACAGTGGGAGTTAAATAAGTGGTTCAGAAATTGGTTAAGGAATGAAGGGTTTGGGTTCATGGAGGACTGGACTGACTTCTCTCTCAGCTACAGACTCTATGGTAGGAACGGACTGCACCTAAAAGGGGAGGGGGCAGCGGTGCTGGGGAAAATAATGGTTAGACGGCTGGAGATGGATGAATAGGGAATTACTGAATATAATAAGACAAAAACAAAAAGCATTGAAAACTGAGGGTTAGCATTTCAGGCTCTCAATAGTCAATGTAAATATAATAAAATCAAGTTAGCCACAGAAAAACATTGCTAACAACATTAAAAGAATTCCCCTAAATACTTACAAATCTATAAATACCAAAAACAAAAATTCTTATAATATTGGCCTTCTAAATGATGACCATGGGAATATAAGTGTAGAAGACAAAGGCCGGACTGAGATATTAAACACATGCTTTTTATCGGTGTTCACTGATGGGCTGTCAGAGCCAGATATTCAGGGAGACGATAATAAAGGTCCGTCCCCCCACCCAATATTACCTGCTTAAAGAGACCCTGTCACCAGATTTTGCAACCCCTATCTGCTATTGCAGCAGATCGGCGCTGCAATGTAGATTACAGTAACGTTTTTATTTTAAAAAAACGAGCATTTTTGGCCAAGTTATGACCATTTTTGTATTTATGTAGCTACTTACCTGCAAACGCCGATGCTGCTGCAGAATCATCTGGTGCCGATGTGTCCTCGCTCGTCCGACACGATGCAGGACCTGTGAGTGACGTCACAGCGTGATCTGCCAGAAGCTGGGCGTTCTGAAGAGAAGTGGATGATACTTCTCGTCAGAACGCCCAGCTAGTAAAAGTAGTAAACACGCCCCGATGTACGCACATAATACACGCCCAGTTGTACTTTTACTTTAAACACGCCCAGTTGTACTTTTGCAAGCCTCATTTGCATAAATACAAAAATGGTCATAACTTGGCCAAAAATGCTCGTTTTTTAAAAATAAAACCGTTACTGTAATCTACATTGCAGCGCCGATCACAGGGAATAGCAGATAGGGGTTGCAAAATCTGGTGACAGAGTCTCTTTAACTCAGGAGGAAGTATAGCTGCGTCTGGGCAAGCAAAATATTAATAAAGCCCCTGGCACAGACGGCATACAACCACGAGTATTAAGGGAATTGAGCTCCGTATTGGACAAATCATTTTATCTCATCGTCTTTGAATTTCTTATAACAGGATCAGTGCCACAGGATTGGAGAACGGCTGATGTACCAATATTTAAGAAGGGTAAAACAGTGGAACCGAGTAGCAACTGTCCAGTAAGCCTGACATCTGTGGTAGGTAAAATATTTGAGGGTATTCTCAGAGATGAACTGCAAAAGTATATAGCGGTGATTAATCCCGCAACCAGCATGGATTCATCAAAAACAGGTCGTGCCTAACCAGCATGCTCGGTTTCTATGAGGAGGTAAGTGCAAATCTGGATGTTGGTCATGCGGCTGATGTGATATTTCAGGATTTTGCCAAATCATTTGATACTGTTCCACACACCAGTCTTGTTCTGAATCTAAAGAGACAGGGACTGCGGGACTATGTATACACGTGGGTAAAGAATTGGTTAAGGGACAGAAAACAAAGTCAGTAGTGGGGTATTACAAGAATCTGTACTGGGAGCAGTGGATACGACAGGAATCTGTACTGGGAGCAGTGGATATGACAAGGATCTGTACTGGGAGCAGTGGGCACCACAGGGAACTACTGGGAGCAGTGGATACGACAGGAATGTGTACTGGGAGCAGTGGACACCACAAGGATCTGTACTGGGAGCAGTGGACACCACAAGGATCTGTACTGGGAGTAGTTGGGACCACAAGGATCTGTACTGGGAGCAGTTAGGACCACAGGGATCTGTACTGGGAGCAGTTGGGACCACAGGGATCTGTACTGGGAGTAGTTGGGACCACAAGGATCTGTACTGGGAGCAGTTAGGACCACAGGGATCTGTACTGGGAGCAGTTAGGACCACAAGGATCTGTACTGGGAGCAGTGGGGACCACAAGGATCTGTGTTAGGCCAAATGCATTTGGAATTCTTTATTAATGACTAGATGTGACCCTGTGTGTTAATTTTTTTCTGATGATGTAAAACTTTGTAGGATTCTTAAAACTCCTCTTGACTATAAAATACTCCACAAAGACCTGGATAAGCTGCAGCATAGGCGGAAACATGGCAGATGAAATGTAATGTTGATAAATGTAAAGTAATGCACCTAGGCCGCAGTAATAGTATTCATGCCTATACATTAAATGGTATAAAATTGTGGAAAACTGAACAAGAGAAGGACCCGGGTATTCTGGTTACAAAAAGCTAAGCAGCAGCACTCAATGTCAGGCAGCAGCTGCATAAGCAAGTGGGATTTTACAGTGTATTAAAAGAGAGATAAACACCTGTGATTCACATGTAATATTTCCCTCTATAATGTAATATCACCCCCTCTATAATGTAATATTACCCTCTATAAATGTAATATCACCCCTCTATAAATGTAATATCACCCCTCTATAAATGTAATATCACCCCTCTATAAATGTAATATCACCCCTCTATAAATGTAATATCACCCCCTCTATAATGTAATATCACCTCCTCTATAATGTAATATCACCTCCTCTATAATGTAATATCACCTCCTCTATAAATGTAATATCACCCCCTCTATAAATGTAATATCACCTCCTCTATAAATGTAATATCACCTCCTCTATAAATGTAATATCACCCCTCTATAAATGTAATATCACCTCCTCTATAATGTAACATCACCCCCTCTATAATGTAATATCCCCTCCTCTATAATGTAATATCACCTCCTCTATAATGTAATATCACCTCCTCTATAATGTAACATCACCTCCTCTATAATGTAATATCACCCCCTCTATAAATGTAATATCACCTCCTCTATAATGTAATATCACCACCTCTATAATGTAATATCCCCCCTCTATAAATGTAATATCACCTCCTCTATAATGTAATATCCCCCCTCTATAAATGTAATATCACCCCCTCTATAATGTAATATCACCTCCTCTATAATGTAATATCACCTCCTCTATAATGTAATATCACCTCCTCTATAATATAATATCACCTCCTCTATAATGTAATATCACCCCCTCTATAATGTAATATCACCTCCTCTATAATGTAATATCACCCCCTCTATAAATGTAATATCACCTCCTCTATAATGTAATATCACCACCTCTATAATGTAATATCCCCCCTCTATAAATGTAATATCACCTCCTCTATAATGTAATATCCCCCCTCTATAATGTAATATCACCTCCTCTATAATGTAACATCACCTCCTCTATAATGTAATATCACCCCCTCTATAAATGTAATATCACCTCCTCTATAATGTAATATCACCTCCTCTATAAATGTAATATCACCTCCTCTATAATGTAATATCCCCCCTCTATAAATGTAATATCACCCCTCTATAATGTAATATCACCTCCTCTATAATGTAATATCACCTCCTCTATAATGTAATATCACCTCCTCTATAAATGTAATATCACCCCTCTATAAATGTAATATCACCTCCTCTATAATGTAATATCACCTCCTCTATAAATGTAATATCACCCCTCTATAAATGTAATATCACCCCCTCTATAAATGTAATATCACCCCCTCTATAAATGTAACATCACCTCCTCTATAATGTAACATCACCTCCTCTATAATGTAATATCACCTCCTCTATAATGTAACATCACCTCCTCTATAATGTAACATCACCTCCTCTATAAATGTAATATCACCTCCTCTATAATGTAATATCACCCCTCTATAAATGTAATATCACCCCCTCTATAATGTAATATCACCTCCTCTATAATGTAATATCACCTCCTCTAT
Source organism: Rhinoderma darwinii (assembly GCF_050947455.1). Classification (NCBI taxonomy): domain Eukaryota; kingdom Metazoa; phylum Chordata; class Amphibia; order Anura; family Rhinodermatidae; genus Rhinoderma; species Rhinoderma darwinii. The sequence continues at coordinate 213,700 of NC_134698.1, read as the reverse complement.
AATGTAATATCACCCCTCTATAAATGTAATATCACCCCCTCTATAATGTAATATCACCTCCTCTATAAATGTAATATCACCTCCTCTATAAATGTAATATCACCTCCTCTATAATGTAATATCACCCCCTCTATAATGTAATATTACCCTCTATAAATGTAATATCACCTCCTCTATAAATGTAATATCACCTCCTCTATAATGTAATATCACCTCCTCTATAAATGTAATATCACCTCCTCTATAAATGTAATATCACCTCCTCTATAATGTAATATCACCCCCTCTATAATGTAATATTACCCTCTATAAATGTAATATCACCTCCTCTATAAATGTAATATCACCTCCTCTATAATGTAATATCACCCCCTCTATAAATGTAATATCACCCCTCTATAAATGTAATATCACCCCTCTATAAATCCCTTGTAAGGCCACATCTTGTTCCACATTGCAAAAAAGATATAGAAGAACTGGAGAGGGTTCAAAGGCGGCAGCATAATACAGTCCTAGCAAAGCAAAAGAGATGTCAAGTAATCTCCTTTACACGTTTCAGAATTTTTCCGCACATACATTGACCTGCGGTGCGGATTTTAAAATGTGCAGCGTGTCAGTTTATCCTGCATTTCTGTCTCAAAATTGTATCTGACAAGTTTATAATAAAAATGCACCAAAATCCTTGGCAGATAATCCGCAATTGTTTCTGCATCAAAATGTAAAATCTGCATCTAAAAACACTATATTACCTGCGTTTTCAAATTCCTCAACGTCTGCATGTCGCTTAAAGTCCCTTTTACACAGCCCAAAACGTTCAGAAATCCACGTCCTTGCTGCAGAAACCCCCTCATTCTGATTAATGGAAGTGATTTTCAGTCGCAGAAATTTCTTCAATAAAGTCTGTCCTAATAGAGATCCTACAATTTGCCAGTATTATGGCCACATGAAGGTAACCGTGTCCGTGAACCCAGAAGTCACCAGGTTTGCCGTATTCTTCGAGTCTTACTTTTAAGGTAACAATCAGTTGTCAGTCTTTTACGTTTCATTGTTGTGAGCTTCTTATAAATTTACTGAACCGTAATCGCTCCTTTTTAAATTGTCATCGAATGGCCCTGTGTGTAATTATAACTGTGCCCACATATGGAGTTTGCCCAGTGCTTTCTAATGTTTAATGGTAAAGATGACCGTGAATACAGACTTAGACCTCATCCGCAGCAAACAGAGTCCCTATGGTTCAGTATTACAGCCATACCCGCAGCAAACAGAGTCCTTATGGTTCAGTATTACAGCCATACCCGCAGCAAACAGAGTCCTTATGGTTCAGTATTACAGCCATACCCGCAGCAAACAGAGTCCCTATGGTTCAGTATTACAGCCATACCCGCAGCAAACAGAGTCCCTATGGTTCAGTATTACAGCCATACCCGCAGCAAACAGAGTCCCTATGGTTCAGTATTACAGCCATACCCGCAGCAAACAGAGTCCCTATGGTTCAGTATTACAGCCATACCCGCAGCAAACAGAGTCCCTATGGTTCAGTATTACAGCCATACCCGCAGCAAACAGAGTCCCTATGGTTCAGTATTACAGCCATACCCGCAGCAAACAGAGTCCCTATGGTTCAGTATTACAGAGCCGCCTTAGGGTGCTTTTTGACTGCACAGTATTCTGCTCTACAAGCAATGCTTCCGCCGTATTATATATAGTATGCAATTGAACATCCGTGTGCACGAGGCCTAAGGTTGAACATGCCAGGGGGATTTCATGTTTTGCATAGATTTGCCGCCAATCTGGTGCTAATTTGCCGTCATGATCATTTAAGACTTTAATCCTAAGCCTTTCTTTATTTTATTATGGGCAGTGCGGCGGGTCAGTAATGTTGTTGTCTTGCATCATTGAAGTCCTAAGTTCAAATTCCATGCAACCTCTACATGGAGTTTGTATGTTCTACCTATGTTTGCGTCGCTTTCCTCTCGGTGCTCCGGCTTTTACTCCCACACGTACAAAAATAATACAGATAGGGAATTTAGATTGCAGGCGAGAGGAGTGAGGGCAATCTCTGTACTGTTCTGTGGAATATGTTGGCGCTATATAAGCAACATAAGTAATTATAGACCTTCCCATACCTGGCTGTGCACACAGTATACAGTGGAGCGATGTACTCGCTGCCAGCCTACATTCTCTGCATTGTGTTCTGTTTCTGACATTGCGATGACTTTTTCTGAGCAGATTTCTGTCCGCTGACACAATCTGATTTGACATGGGTAATAATGTGAATGATGCTTATAACGATTTTTGGGTCCGGGGAGTGTTAATCAGTTAGTAAAGGTTGTGACATGTAAGCGGCCTCCACACCAATATCTTATATATTGCATTGTGATAACTCAGTCTGTGTGTACAGGAAAGGAACAGGTTGTCAGTGTGGGATGTATACACCGTGCGCTAAAGTCTAGATAGAGCATTATACACGTTGATATAACGGTATAGAAAGCCCTGGCAGACAACTAAAGGAGGCGTGAAGTACACATTACAGGAATAAGGCAGAGCGTTTGACTGGAGCGTGCGTCTTTCAGGAGAAAACACGATTAAAACCATGGCTATTTATATGCTGATGAGAATCGCTCTCATGCTGAGCTGGAATATTATACATTACAGGTGACTCAAAGAGTTTTGTCTCCTGACTCACAATGGAACTGAAAGGTCAGGAATCAGAGACAATCCTGCAAATAACACATCCAGAATAAGAGCAGCATCCCCAAATCCGGGAGAGGGAGAGCTGCGCGGGGATACGCACACTTACTATAATAATATCACGCTCTCTTGGAGGATCTGTTCACTGTCTGGGAAATGTGCTCTATTGTGAGGAGAATCTCTGGGCACCAAACAATGAAATATAAAAAAAAGATAATGTTCCCCTAGCAAAGAATTAACAGCGAAGATCAAATCAGCCAAGCCGCGTGGAAATCAGGACTTGGGGACTGAGATGTGTACAGCGCTGCGACCCTTTCTAGGGCTGTTTCCGATCCGGCAGTTTTACATATTGTCGTTTACAGATCAGTGACTGGAAATACGGATGATTTAAGTGTGACGCAATGTGCCGTGTTGAGCAGCGGCTGATAGATGTATGGAAATGAAGCGACAAGATTCTGCACACTCGACACTTTCATATCAAATGAATTATATGACAAATTGCAGCAGATTATGAAGGGTCGTAACACCGAGCCTTGTGGTGTAAATGGAAGGATAATGTGTGTCATACAAGATAAAGCGTGACCAGGACCATCACACACTACATCTCCTGCTGCAAGCACAGCCATCCTAATGTACAAGTCATAAGGATACAATTCAGACATTATGTTGGCTTGTTGGATCTGAGATTTGTAACGCTGTAGCGGAGGAGAGCGTTTATAAATCTCCTCTATAACCTACTCGGAGCGGCCAGTCTGTGTTGGGAAAAGATTGTCTGACCATTTTCCAGTGCATAGAAAAAATTCCATAAAATACAAATAGTTTTCTTTACTGTAGAAACGATTATGAGCGGCGCAGGTCACAATACAACGTAAAACAGTGATGCAAGTAAGACGACCATGTGAGCAAAAATCATTGATGTATGTTCAGGATAGTGCTGACCAGCATGTGGAGTAATTAAGTGCAGATGCTGAAGCTCCACAAAACCCGGCACGTCTCCGCTTACATTTCTGGAGATGAAATGGAATCGTATTTTGCTGTGGGAGGAATGTGATCTGTCTACATTTATGTCAAGGAGGGGAATGCTGCAGACGCTAAACTGTGAAGTGTCTGACACAAGACGCGTTAAAGATGTGATAAGACTGTAGTGTGATGGCAATGAGGGGGTTAAATGACCAACCCACCTGCCCAGAAGAAGACGGATTATTTCCCAGTCTTACCAGTCAAACCACAGAGCGGAGGAGCAGCTGAGATAACAGAAGACAAACAGGCGCTCTTCTGGTGACACCATGATTGATATTGGACCCTCTGTTATTGGAGACTCAGGATGTGTCCATTGTGGCCTAGAGGAGTGCCCTCTTACCCTAGACTATCCGTGACATCTCTGAAGAATGCCCGCTGCCTGTGATTTGGGTTTAGTTCTTCTGCTTTAGGCCTCCTTCACACAGGTATTTTTCTGGCTCATTAAACTGCATCAAAAAATGCTTCTAAAAAAGCAGCGTTATTAAAATGTTTTTGTCATTTTGCATTTAGTGTCATTTTGTACATGATTTTTTTTCTTCCATTTTTGAAGTCCTATGGAGAAGCCTATGGGAAAAACATCTGGAAAAAACACCATACCCAGAGCATGCTACAGAAAAAAATTGCCTCAAAAATGGCATGGACCAAACCGCAGTGGTATGGAGTGTATTTTACTATAAACGTTAATGTAACACCCGGCCACACTAAAAAACACATTAAAAAATGCTATTAACAATGCCACAAAAAATACCGCAAAACTGTGTGAATTCAGCATTAAAGTCACAACTACTTTACATACATTACTGTTCACTCATAACTGTCCTACCTATACTAAAACTTGTATTATTCTGAGCTCAGACAGAAGTGAAAGGCCAAGAAACCTAGTATTTCAACTGGGGAGAAACTCACATAAACATGCTACGTTGTTAAAACATAAATTTTTATAGTCTGGATAAAACCCACGCCAATCACCACACCCCCTCCTGCCGTATTATGTTAAGGTCCTCTTACATGACCCGTCCTGGGCCGTGTAAACGAGCGCCGATCAACGAGACCGCTCGTTTGCTCCTTTCATAAGAAGCTAGTATGGGGACGAGTGCAAGTTACTCTGATCGCTCGTCCCCATACATTATTATCATGTCGGCAGCACGTCTCACAGTTTACACACCAAGATGTGCTGTCGACAACCATAATATTTTTCATTTTTAAAACGATACGATCAGCAGATGAACGAGCGTTCATCTTCTGATCGCTGCTCTGTTTACACAGGGCAATTATCGGTAACGAGCGTTCATCTGCTGATCGCTGCCCTGTTTACACAGGGCAATTATCAGTAACGAGCATTCTATGAACGAGCGTTCATCTGCTGATCTCTGCCCTGTTTACACTGGGCAATTATCGGTAACGAGCTTTCATCTTCTGATCGCTGCCCTGTTTACACAGGGCAATTATCGGTAACGAGCTTTCATCTTCTGATCGCTGCCCTGTTTACACAGGGCAATTATCGGTAACGAGCATTCTATGAACGAGCGTTTGCCCGATAATTGGCCAGTGTAAAAGGGCCTTAACACTGTGTGGTGGTGCCGATCTGCTGTAGCGAATGTGTTCCTCAGGTGATGCATCAAGCATTGATATAACTGGTTGGGTTAATTATATTAAGCGTGACAATACCCTGTGTGGTAAATGCTTATTTCCAGAAGTAGTCTAACGCATGGAGGCATTGTAGGATAAACACTGATAGACTGTTAATATATCAGGAGATTATGTCATAACCGATGAGAGATCGGCATGCTTCGTGTAACATCGGAAATTGCTGGCACGTTTCATGTTGTGCTGTCAGTTGTTCCACTCACGTCCTGGATGTAGAATCTGTCTGATCAGCAGCCCCTCGTACACTGTTCTTCACTAATCTGAGTCAACCCCTCAGTGTTATTCTGTATGTTCAGACCCCGGGACGTGGGCACAAGTGCACAATTATTCATTAGTCTGCTCCTCTTTCGCCATTTCTGCAGCTGTTGCTTTAATTCTGTAAAATGGATGTTGTTTTGTTCCTCGGCTAAAATTGATGGCAAGGCAGCATACTGAAAGGCATTTTAGAATCGATGGTTTAAACAGCCTTCAGAGATGAGAACATGATGTGCAGTGGCAGAGCCTGACACGTGAGATGTCACAAGCAGAACATGGTAATACAACTACATGGAGTTCTGTCAGCGTACACGTCATAGAAAGCGGAAATCCAAATGAGGCCTCTCCTGTAACTGCTTTGTGATACAGGCCTCATTGTAATGTGGCGCAGGGTAAGTTATAATGAAGAAACATCGTATCATGACTCAGAGCCGGGAGTAAAGTGGACTTGGAGTCGGGACTGGGAGGGAATCAGGAAATGTGTCCCAGATTTATGGCTTGCAGTGGAGAGCATTTAAAGTAATAAGATAAGACTGTAGTCTGCAGACGCCTAATGGTTTCTTAATGGTCTGACATTAGGAGGGGCCCTGCAAATTAGAGGGGGTCTTCTCTGACTCCCTCTGAACCAATGTTTGCAATCGATGAAGCACTTCCTTCTACTTTATTTTCACAATCATTTGTGTTCTTTTTTTTCTGTTTTCCTATGTAAACTATTTGTGTTAACTCTGGAGCAACAGAAACTGCATTTCTGCAGCACATTTCTTGTATATCCTAAGTAACAGGTACAATAACCATGAAGGAACAGTGCATAAGCCCACAAAGATGGCCATTCGGACCCCATACTGTCTAACTCATGACTGGATCCCTGTCGTTGACCTTCTCGTCTTCAGGTTATATGATGATCAGTCATCTTACAATCCAAGGAAGCACAATTGTAAAAGTTTGCTTTGCTACCAGTTTTAGGTCAGATTTTATTGGATATTCATCATTCACCATTTTAACTTAGAAGAATTTGAAGCAAAGGATATAAATTGGAATTCATCCACCAGAACTAATTTACAGAGCGTAGAACAGTGCGATTAATGGTAACATGCAAAGCCATCAGATAAATGTTCCAGCAGCAGGTAGGATGGCTGTGACTATTTCCTGCACACAGAACTATCAGGGCAGAAAGCTCCAAGTATACACGTACAGTGCATGATAAATGCGACATCCACATATAAAAGAAATGTACAACAGATCGGAGCAATCGCTCACTGACCAAAAGGTTTCGTTGCCTCATATTCTTTATGCAGATTGCTTTTTTTGCACCGGTTTTTATAGCCGCGCCCACAGAAATATTTTGTACACCTTTCCCAATATATCCCTACAGGTAAAATTATCTGGGACATGTGTATAAAAAGGTTGTGACCACATGGCTTTGTGGACAGTCTACTTAATTTTTCAAAATGACAAGTGGCAGCGCCCTGGAAAAGAAAAGCGTCAGTTTTGTTTTTATTTGATGGAATTTGTGAAGACAACGCCATATACAGAAGAGTGGTGGGCTGACGTCTGCTGTTTGGAGCCTGCCACCGCTGCTGTTTGAGTTCAATGACTCTACATGCATACTATTGAGTTGTGCCAGATATCATAGCACAACTCGGCCAGGTGGGCAAAATTCTTACCCACTTGTCTAAAGTCGACAATACTACCTTAAAGTTGCATTGGGTCCTTCCCTTTTTTTTTTCTCTCTCTCTTGCATATTTTTTCTCAAGTACATAGGGAAGCAATTTTCTTGCGATCCAGGAAGAGCAAAGAGAAAAGGTTTCCTTATGTTCTAAATTATTTACACATAACCAAAACCGTCACGGGAAACTATCAGTTTCATAAATTCACTATTATAATTGGGGCATAGGGGGCAATACAGGGGTGTTGATTAAATCGACGCAATTTTACATATGAGGGTCCTCTGAATATGCTGCAGGCATCATCTCTTTTCTCACACTGACCAAGTGTCTCTTCACATACACACACGTTCATAGTTCTTCCACATATTCAAGTGATTCGAAATGAAAAGCAAAATCTGGAGACGTATGAGAATGAGACGGGAGCGCTTCAGATTGTGTGGGCTTTATCTGCTGTCAGATTCCATTCACAAATATCGCCTGCTTTATTTAGTAGAGTATTTTCCGGTCTGCTCAGGATAGAGTAATAATAATCCACAGTTGTGTGTTTCAGCGATGCTAAAGGCCCTTTTACACAGGCCAATTATCGGACAGACGCACTGACAACATAGTAATAATGTATGGGGACAAGTGATCGGAGTAACGAGCGCTCATCCCCATATTAGCTCCTTGGGAAGGGAGCAAACAAGCGCCGATCAATGAGCTGTCTCGTTGATCGGCGCTCGTTTACACGGCCCAGGAAGGGCCATGTAAGAGGACCTTTACGCTAGTTTTGGAGTTGTGATTACGAATCTCTGGGGTTGTCTGCTCCATGCACTACTGGGATCATTAGTTAGGTATGGGCCAATGTCGGGGGCTTGATGAGTGACAGCAGTCATTTGTTTGGTGACTTCTCTGTAATGGACTGGCAGAGTAAATAGAGGAAGAGAGACCTTTTGTCTTATGGCCCCCGTGTAAACCCATTAATTCACAACCCGTGTTTATTCTAAAATAAAAAGAGCACATTCCCCAGAATTAGCTCCTTCAGTCATAAATGCTACAACTCCCCTAAAATTCCCAGCAGATATGCAGGCGGCAGCTTTATATCCTCAGCCCACCTTCCACACACTACGAAGGATCCAACTTGGTCATCTCTATACAAGCCGTCCACAACCTTACTGCAAATAATAATTGCTAATAATTAATGGTCCGTCTAGAAATGATCACTGAATCTTGCATTTTGATTATCGATCATTATGGTTAAATTATGACGTGTATTTGTCGGTCAGTAACGATACATTATTGCGAGGTGCACGGAACATTGGTTGTTGCATCTTTGAGCAAGCACATAATCATATCTGTACCACAAATGTCTCCTGATCTCACGTAAAATGTGCTTGGGATTGTCCAATATCACTGAGCAACTTGCTTGAAAAAAAACCTGTCCTTGCAGTTAATGTTGGAGATTAGAGCGTTATTAAAGAATGGTAACAAAAAAACAGCAGTGACCAATAAAACAGAACAAGAGTTTCATAGTAATTAAACATTTAGATGCAGGATGAGAAAATTATAATGAAAAGAAATGGCAGCAATAAAATGTCCAGACGGAGCCAAAATTAGAGATACGAGCACGAAGTGGGGTATAAATGTGAGGCGTGTTCATGTGATAGTGGTGTAAGTGCTGCTCCGTATCAGCCACTGATGGAGCCAGAGGAGAGTGCAGTTGAGGTGACTCCTTTGTGATTTTATTGCACAGATAGAAATTGACGGCTTTTGTCTTCTTGTTGCGCATTGACCTGAGTCGTCTCATAGGCTCACACCAGGGTAACGCCGGCTCAGTGAATTGTCTGCAGTCACAGCGGGGTCAGGCATGAAACATGTGAAAGCCTTGTAGCGGTATCAAAGGGTAAGATTAAGAAAATGAAGCCTTGACCTGTGGCGAGCTTATAACACCATTTTTTTTTCTTACACCGTTTCCCTACTTCGGTTTTGTTTTTTTAATGTGTTGGGTTTTTGCTTGTAGGACCTCTTGCGACGTTCTCCTGACACTGAAATTCGTGTATTCCTCATGGCCGACCGTACTTAGACGTGTGGTCTAAGTTGTTAAAAACCAGCGCCAAATTTCTAAAGAGTGTGCAACATATTCTAAAGATAAATAACTGTCAGCCATGTCAGATTAGTCACGGGCACATTGCAGGCAGTTTTTGAACATACCCTTACAATGTCATCAATTCCTGCATTGTGAATATTAACAACCTGTAGAGAGTTAGCTCTGAGGTCCAGGGACCCCTCTGCAGTGTGTTCTGCGTTGATGTCTAGGTTTGTTGTTGGTCTAAACTGTCCCCGCGACTTTTTTTATCTTAAATTTTCAGATAGCAACGTCGAGGTTTTCCGCAGCATCCGTGACGTCGCTCCTTTCAACTTGCAGGTGTTTACAAACATTTTGGAATTTTAAAACATTCCTTACGATTTTTGGTGACGTGCTTTCTTTTTGTTTTCTGCTGGTAAGGCTTCATCTTGTTCTACATGCTGAAATTAGTGGCGAGATGCCTTGCATTTCTAGACCCGACCACACCTGCAAATTCAATCAATGGAAACCGTTTTAAAAATGTCAGGGATGCAGAGGGTGGCCACGACCATCGCTCATCGTGTCTTGTGTTCAGTGGAACTAGTGTTTCAAGTGGTGCTGGAGAGCCTTGAGCTTTAAATTTACAGAATGTGAAGTTTCTAAAGGGCAAGGGTCAAGCAGTGTGTTTTATGTGACCTTACAGCCGGAGGACATCGACAGGGGGAGGAGGTATTTAGATTAATGGTCTAACAAAGTCACACGTCTTCCTAAAGAAACCATGTGCAATGTTGTACTATACACTAAAGCCCCTTTTACACTGGACGATTTTGTCCGATGCAGCGACCGCCGATCAACGAAACAGCTCATTGATCGTCGCTCGTCTGCTCCTGTCACACGGAGCTATGGATGGGGACGAGCGGTCGTTACTCTGATTGCTCGTCCCCATACATTATTATGTTAGCAGCGCGTCTCCCTGTTTACACGCTAAGATGTTCTGCCGACAACAATAATATTTCACTTATTTAAAACGATAAGATCAGCAGATGATCCGGCATTTGCTCGTTTACACTAGGATTCAGCAATCATTTGGATCAATCAATGTTTTGGGTTATCATTAAAATATATATTTCTTAAAGTATTTGTAAGGTTAGAGGTCCTCCAGGAAGACCTCCCAAACCCTGTTACTTGGTTTTATAAAAAAAAAAGGAGTCTTAAGGGCCTTATCTATGGGGTGATTATAGTGTAAACATGTTCAGCGATTGCACGATCAGCGAGAAATTGTTCGCTTGTTATTGTTCAAAAATTTATGATGGCCTAGAAATGATCGTTTCTCGGCAATACATCTCGTGTGACAGTTATCTGCTAGTCGCTTTTCAGACAAGATAGGAGAAAAGACAAACGATCTCAAAAGTGATTGAAGTTACAAAAAAACATACGATTATTATTAAATATTAACCCCTTAAGGACGCAGCCTTAAGGCTCAGAGCCCATTTTTCAATTCAGACACGTGTCACTTAATGTGGTAATAACTCTGGAATGCTTATACCTATCCAAGCGATTCTGAGATTGTTTTCTCATGACACATTGGACTTTATGTTAGTGGTAAAATTTGGTTGATATATTCAGTGTTTATTTGTGAAAAATAGCAAAATGTAGAGAAAATTTGGAAAAAATAGAATTTTTCTGAATTTAAATGTATCTGCTTATTAGTTACTAGTTCACATTTCCCATATGTCTACTATATGTTGGCATCATTTTTTGAACATTTTTTATTTTTCTAGGATGTTATAAGGCTTAGAACATAATCAGCAATTTCTCATATTTTGAATAAAATGTCAAAAGCCAAATTTTTTTTTTTTAGGTACCAGTTTAGTTCTGAAGTGGTTTTGAGTGCCTTATATATTAGAAACCCACATAAAACACCCCATTTTAAAAACTAGACCCCCTGAAAGTGTTCAAAGCAGCATTTAGAAAGTTTCTCAACCCTTTTATTCCATTTTTTTCTTCTTCTTTCTTTAAGACAGAAGGTTTTATCAGAGAAACGCAACTCAATATTTATTGCCCAGATGCTGCAATTTTTTTAAAATATCCCACATGTGGCCCTTGTGCGGTAATGGACTGAATCACCGGCCTCAGAAGCAAAGGAGCACCTAGTGGATTTTGAGGCCTCCTTTTTATAAGAATAAATTTTAGGCAAATTGTCCGGTGTGAAGAGGTCTTGTGGTACCAATACAGTGGAAACCCCCAAAAGTGACACTATTTGGCAAACTACACCCCTCAAGTAACTTATCGAGGGGTATTTTGAGCATTGGGTATTGTGAGCATTGGGTATTGTGAGCATTGGGTATTGTGAGCATTTAAACCCCACAGGTTTTTTCTGCATTTTGTTTAATTAGGCTGTGCAATTGAAAATAAAAATTTTCCGATAAAAGGTACACATTTTTATTACAAGGAATAAAGGAGAAAAAGCACCCCAACATTTGCTCCCGATTACAGCAATACCCCATATGTGGTCATAAACTGCTGGTTAGAAAAACGTTAAGAGTCATAAAGGCAGGAGTGATGTTTGGGATGTGGATTTTGCTGGATTGGTTTCTGGATTGGTTTAGTCATGTCACAATAGAGCTTCTGAGGTACCAGTACAGGGGAAACGCCTTAAAAGTGACCCCATTTTGGAAACTAGACCCCTTGTGGAATTCATTGTTGTTTTCATGGGGTGCATGCGACTTTTTGATCAGTTTTTATTCTATTTTTTTTTAAGAGTCGTGGTCACTATAACACAGCAATTCCACTATTGTTTTTTATTCCTATTTTTTACAGCATTCACCGTGCGCTGTAAATGACATATTTGCACGATAAAATACTTTTTATAAAAATTTATTTACTTTTTGTGTTGCCTTATTCTAAGAGCCAGAACTTTTTTTATTTTTCCATCAATAAAGCCGTGCGAGGACTTGTATTTTGCGTAATGAACTGTAGTTTCTATCAGGACCATTTTTGGGTACATGCGACTTTTTGATCACTTTTTATTCCATTTTCTTGGGAGGTGAAGTGACCAAAAAATTGTGATTCTGGTATGGTTTATTATTATTTTCTTTTACAGCGCTCACCACGCAGGATAAATAACAGAATACTTTTGTAGTTTAGGCCGTTACGGATGCGGCGATACCAATTATGTATAGTTTATTTATTTATATTTTTTTTAATAATAAAGATTGAGAAGGAAGAAAGGGGGATTTTTATTTTTATACAACTTTATTTTTTTATTTTTTATTTTTGTCCCACTAGGGGACTTGGAGGCAGGAGGCCCTGATCGCAATTCTAATACACTGTACTACATGCGTAGTGGGAGGGACCATACCCTACAGCAATTTACCACCAACTCCAAGGACCCCCCGATCCGCCCAGCCACCGTGACTCCATCTTCGACAAACCACTACCAGCCATGTACCTGTGAAAAGAGAAAAGAAAGAGCAAAACAGAACCATACTGAGAAAATGCAGCATATATCAAAAAAAGGGAGGGAGGGCGGGACAATTCCTGTACTGACTGCCCGTTAATGGCCCACAGCTCCCCTTGCTCGTCCCTGAGTGACGTCGGACGCTTGAAACGAGCGCTGTTTTTGACTAGATGGGAAGGTCTATCTTTTGCCACTGCAAATACGCTTTCATTGGAAAGCTCTCTCTGAAAAATAGACCGCCATACAAATCTTTAAGCCGCTTCCAATGAACTTGGATGAAGCTTCTCTGTTGAGCTATCATTTGGTCAGGAGGAAACGCGTTGGGAGAACATTCATTTATCACTTGCTATCTCAGAGGTTACCCACTTCCTTGACATGAGGACACGATGGAGAGGACTACTAATACCAAAAGAAGGGGTAGGAGGGCAATAGCCCCTAAATTTTCCTATTACCTCTATATGTAATCCATGCAAGATAACGAAAATAAATAAATGTGGGGGAACCTCTAGAAAAGAGAAATAAGAAAACAGTACAGATTTATAATCCTCATAAAAGTGGACTATTTGCGGTCTCAAAAAATCATGATGAAAATGCACACACTGCATATATGAAAAATCGCATGCAGTATTGGCATATGAAACTTCTATGTACACATGTTATGTTTTTACAAATATTTTTAAAAGAAACAAAGTAAAAGTTATATTTTATATATACTCCGGAGCTATCTTTTTCCTTCCTAATATTACGGAGAACGAAATTAAAACCATTTTTGTCCAGGTGGTGGACTCCCACCAATACCACCAAAATGTATCTATCATCCCTGTATAGCCCCTGACCTCGCCCCTTGAAGCCACCCCTACGCTTTGCCTCCAACTCCTTTACTACTCCTCCTATTACAAATGTTAACCCCTTACCTTCCTGTCCCCCTGGTCATGCCGGCCTACCCCTATGTCCTGCAGCCTGTGTCCGGCCCTTACTTTTTTAAGTTTTCAGATTGATTTCAACGACCATGGTGAAAATGACTGATAGTTTTGCTTTTGGGTCATTGACATGCAGCGATTATCTCTAGATGCAATTGGACTTAATCAGAGAATCACAGTGTGTGAGCGAAGTCCCTAAGCTGCACTGGTGATATTTAGCTGTATGATCGCCGCACAGAACTCGTCCTCGCCCACTTGTTCATTTTTGAGCACGACACTATAAACCCATTAATGACTGGGGTCACGTGATCATTATTAGTAATACAGGAATTCCTTGTCGAACTTGTGCAGTTAGCAATTAAACCTGTTACAATTAATGTACAAAAGTTAAGGCTATGTTTTTTTTTAAAATGAATTACTGTTTTTTACTGTAAAAAAAAAACAAAAAACCATCCGCAGTTCTAGCAGAAATTGATCCTCTAAAATTAAAGATAAGCGTAATGGCCTGAGTACAAAATCACAATGGTTTCCATGGTAAAACTCTGGAGCATGTTTATGGCCTACAAAATAATTGGCAATAAGCTTTGGAAAATTATGAAAACTGGCTCAGGATTCGGAAGAGAAAATCTCGCTGAGCCTCGAGGCAGCCATTTTGGGAAACAAAATCTTTTCATTCTGTGATGGCCACATCAAAGATGGAGGTGTGGAGGAGGGTAAAGTTTAAGTGAAAGCGAGGGAAGAGGCTTCATAGATTACTCCCGGTGAAATATTGCAGACGGTCACCGGCAGAACGATGCCGCTCCTCAGATTGGCTTTCTGAATGGTTAATTATGAGCTGTGTGGGGCACTTAGTGGGACACATTTTCCTCTACATAACAAGCTCCACGTACAGAGACGGAGCTGTCAGGGATGTGTTTGATAAGAACCTTAATGAAGCTTGCCCAGGCTCGAGGGTCACCACGCTTTAAATAAATTCAGGATTATCGAACAGAGGCTTCTTTGTGTCAGATTCCCCCTCTGTCACTCTCCCTTTCATTTGGCTCACATCTTGCTGGTGAAATACCTCACAAGCATCGTGTTGCACACCTCTCCTGTAGTGCTCCAAAGTGTCTACTAGAAATAGCATCGGTGCCTCCTCCACCTCCAAAAACTCAAGTCATCTTTTACCTTAAAGGCAAGCTAATTCTCAGGCTACATTCACACGAGCGTGACAGATTTCTGTGCGTAAATCTGTCCGTGTGCGTTGTGTTATGCACCAGTGTGCTGAGTGGCATGTTTTTCACGCACTCACAAGGACTTTTAAAAAAATAAATAATTGATGCGTAAAAAACGCACAGCACATGGACGCGATTCACGTTCGTGTGAATGGGCCCTAATTGTGTGGCCCCTTGTTTATCTAAAGACGGCGATACACGGGTAGAAAGTGGATAGCATTTGGAAGAACCGTTGTACGTCAGATTATTTGTGTGGACAACAATTGCAAAAAAAACATTTTCAACACAATGGCCCATAAATATAAGATGTTTACAAAAATAACCTGCTTCCTGATTATATCTGATGCAGGAAGAGTATTTAACCCAGACTTTTAATGGCATGCATTGCTGAGCCACGCTTCTGTTGGTGTCATGGCCTCGTTGCCTTTTATTTAGAAGCAAAGCCGGTCAAGAAATACATTCTCTTCTAAATCAATGATTAAAAATGTCCCACAGGTGGAAGCACAGAGGCTGCAAATGACTTCACTACAGGTACACTAATTTGTAACCGTTGCTTTCGCATAGAGGATATGGAAGCCCAGAGCAGGCCATCATTTCAAGGTCCAGAATACCACCAGAAAGGAGAAGAAAGTCTGTAAAACTCCTAAAGGGGCTCTGCTATATTATCATTATGAAAATTGCTGAAATTTGCTCTCGGCTGAAGACACCATCTTGGCTTGACATTATTTCCTCTGCAAAAATCCAAGCTGAACATGTGAAATAATAGTGGTGTTTGCCTGTGGCTCCTCAGCTGTTTGTCAGGGCATGCTGGGACTTATGGTTTCCAGTCTACAGCCTTCATAGCATGCTAGGACTTGTAGTCTACACTTGGTGTAGAGCAACCTTACAAATATCTAGAAAAAGTATGCTGGATCACAGTCACAATTATGATACAGGTTACTGTGAGTCCTGCCATTGGCCCGAGTTGTTATGTTTCTGGAACCAAATTTAATTGGGGGGGATCTCTATATTCTGGGCTCCGATGTCCCGCCCTGCACACCATTATTTATTTACTCTCTGATCTGGGTTCTAGACAGGAAAGTCTTGTCTGGATAATGATTTTGCACCCTGTACAAATAAACATCTCACCCCTGCCCTGATCAAGCAGAAGAAGGAAAAGCTGGGATTTCAGAGCGCAGCTGGATGACATTATCCCTCCATCACATCTCACTCCGGTGACAGATTTTATCAAACACGATAAAAGTCAGTGGAGGAGCCTGAGCCGTCTGACAGCCCAGTAACCTTCTCCCAAAAAGGACGGTTCAAATCACATCACGCTGCAGGTGTGATATTCATTATATGGGGACTTGGCCTTATCGAGCATTCCTGAGGAATCCTCTCCAGGTTGCGGAGTAATTTTTACTTTTCTTATTTCTCGCTGTTCTGCTGGTATCTTAAGTGCGCATAAAAGATATCTGCATCGCTTTAGTGTCAGGACGTAAGAGAAACCATCAGCTCTGCCACTTCAATATAATATTGAACACTACTGTCTTATTTTACCTTTAGTTTGCCAATTTATTTAAAGAGGGTTTTAATTTCTTGTAAGAATCACAGATGGCACTTGTGGAAGGGCAGGCGCTTATTTCCCCGCTAAATAAAGGAGATGATTGGTGCAATGTCTGTGCTCTACTTTTAGAATGAAAACCCTCATATTAGTTTTATAAGAATAAAGCATCCATCGCAAAGCAGGAAGGAGAAGCTGGGGTGATATAGCAGCTGCACTCCCCAGAGAGAGCGTAAGACCTCTCCCTAGGGATTCTCTCGTCCTGGGAAAGCTTGTTCCATCATCTTATGAAGATTCCATGGTTGTGCTTTAACTTGATTAGGATGAACAGGGTAAATGGTTTTTTACCTGGTCCAACCACCTAACAGGCGGAAACTTTGCCTGTTATCGATCACTTGTATAAAGAGACACCAGTGTTTAGCATAATGACACTGCTGTACAGCTAGCAAACCTCAACCACATAAAGGTTTCACGAGGCGGGGTTTGGACCCACTGAGCCGTTCCGCGTAGCGGGATGGCAGCTGGCCAAACAGGTATGGTACAAAGTCTATAGTCCAGAAAACGGTACCTGAGGCAATCTAGACAGCAGCAAGGCAGGCTTGGCTGGGACCAGGCGGCAGGTAGCGTGGAGCAGCAGAACAGGCGTGGAGATCAAGCACAACACGACAACAGCTCAGCACGGCAGTAGACCAGGATGGTACAGATAGCACGGGAAACAGGATACAGGTACGGGGAAACACTGGGACGCTGGAAGACACTTAGCAGGCCTTTCGCAAGACAGACTAAGGGAAACAACAACAACGCTCAGGCATAGAAGCAGGGGGCTGGACCCCTCTTATAGTCCAGGGTACTCACGGGTCAACGTTCATCACAAGTTCCGGCTGAGATGAGTGGACGCGTGCGCTGGCGTCTCCTGAGGAGGAGGCTGGGGCCAGCGCTTGCCGACTCGTGGCTGCGGCTGTCAGGGGGAGGTTGGAGCTGACGGCCCACAGCCACGGACATTACAGTATCCCCCCCCCTCTTACGCCCCCTCTTCTTGAGACCAGAGCGAGAGAGAAACTTTTTCAAAAGAGTAGGGGAATTGAGATTCTCCTCTGGCTCCCAGGACCTTCAGGACCAAACCCCCTCTAATCCACCAAATAAAAAGTTTTTCCTCACACTCTCTTGGTGTCCGAGATTTCCTTGACCTCAAAGGTGTTCCGAAGGGCCGCTGGAGGCAACCGCAGGGCTGGGAGTCTTGGAATAGCGGTTCAGAATCACCGGTTTCAGGAGGGAGACATGGAAGGAGTTGGGAATCCTGAGGGTTGGAGGCAGCCGAAGCTTGTAGGCGACAGGGTTGATCTATTGCAGGATCTCGAATGGTCCGAGGAACCTGGGGGCAAATTTACAGGACGGCACCCTCAGCCGGATATTTTTGAAAGACAGCCAGACTCTCGTACCTGGAAGAAACTGAGGAGGATCCCGTGTTCTAGTATCTGCTTTTCTCTTCATGAGATCCACCGCCAGCAGAATAGAAGATCGGGTCTGTTGCCATAAGTCTGCAGAAAGTCCCTGAAGGTCGAGTCAGCTGCAGGCACCTGGGACATAGTAGAGACAGGAAGAGGTATTCGAGGATGTTGGCCGTAGACTATGAAGAACGGGCTGGAGGTGGTGGACTCACTAGTATGGGTATTATAAGAGAATTCTGCCCACGGGAGCAGTTGCACCCAGTCATCATGTCGTCTGGAAACGAAGTGCTGCAGATAGTTCTCCATAATTTGGTTAATCCTCTCGACTTGCCCATTGGACTGGGTATGATAGTCCAACTTTACACCAAGGAGACCCCAGAGTGCTCTCCAAAACTTTGAAGTGAACAGGACCCCTCGATCCGAAACATTATGCAGGGGCAAGACGTGCAGATGGAAGATGTGTGGTATGAAGAGGTCAGCCAGTCGAGCGGCAGAAGGCAGGCCAGTCAGGGAAACAAAATGAGCCATTTTAGAGAATCGATCCACCACCACCCAGATCACAGTGCAACCCGCAGAGAGAGGAAGAACCATGACAAAGTCCATTGCAACATGCTGACAGGGAGCATCAGGCACAGGCAGTGGTTGGAGCAGGCCAGCTGGTCTGGAGTGGGCAATTTTATTAGCTGTGCATACCGTGCATGAGGTGACTAAGTCCCTGACGTCTTTGGGCAGCGTGTGCCACCAGAACTGACGGGCGATTCGGTCTTGGATATTACGAGTCCCCGCGTGACCTGCCAGCTTGGAGCTGTGACCCCAGCGATGGATTCTTCCTGTCAGCCAGACGTACAAAAGTTCTTCCTGGAGGAATGCCTCTAACCTGCAGAGGGTTCAGAGAGAAGATGCAGGAAGGTTCAATATTCTGTGGAGACCGCACAGTGTCCTCTGTATCGAATGACCTAGACAAAGCATCGGCTCTCACATTCTTGTCGGTAGTGGAGTTCGAACCGGAATCGAGCAAAGAATAACGACCACCTGGCTTGACGAGGATTCAACTGTTGAGCCGTGTGTAAATAGGTCCGATTTTTGTGATCCGTGAAGACCAGTATAGGATGGACTGCGCCTTCCAGTAGGTGTCTCCACTCCTGCAGGGCCAGCTTAATGGCCAGTAACTCCAGATCCCCAATCGAGTAGTTGCGCTCTGCAGAAGAAAACAGTTTGGAATAGTAGCCACATACCACAGTCTTGCCTTTAGAAGCTCTCTGGCACAGCAGTGCAGCAGCACCAACAGAGGAAGCGTCCACCTCTAAAGAAAACTGTAGGGACACATCAGGATGATGAAGAATAGAGGCTGACGTGAAGGCTTTTTTCAAGGTCTCAAATGCGGCTTCAGCCTCCGGAGTCCACATTTTGGCATTCATACCCTTTGTGAGGGAAGAGATGGGGGCTGTCAATGACGAGAAGTTGGGGATGAACAGCCGGTAGAAGTTGGCGAATCCCAGGAAGCGTTGTATGGCCCTTAAGCCCTGGGGGCGTGGCCACTCCAGGACAGCCTTTATCTTCTCAGGGTCCATTTTGAGGCCCTGACCGGAGATTATGTAGCCCAGGAAGGGAAGGGATTTTTTTTTTCCCAAACATGCACTTCTCCAGCTTGGCGTAAAGACGATTCTCCCTTAAACGAAGCAACACCTTGCGGACATGACTGATCAGTTACTGGATCTGGGGAAAAAATAAAAACGTCATCAAGGTAGACTACTACACAAACATAGAGGAGGTCACGGAAATTGTCATTCACAAACTCCTGGAACACTGCGGGGGCGTTACACAGGCCGAAGGGCCTCACTAGGTATTCATAGTGCCCATCACGAGTATTAAATGCGGTCTTCCACTCGTCACCCTGACAAATCTGAATCAGGTTGTAGGCCCCTCGTAAGTCCAGCTTAGAATTTTTTTTTGCCCCCCGTATGCGATCGAACAGTACAGAAATTAAAGGCAAAGGGTACCTATTTTTCACCGTGATCCAATTGAGACCTCGGTAGTCAATGCAGGGACGGAGGGATCAATCCTTCTTCTTGACAAAGAAGAACCCGGCTCCGGCCTGGATGAGGATTTACGAATGAAGCCCCTCTCCAGATTCTCCTTAATATAGGTCGACATAGACTGAGTCTCTGGCAGGGAAAGAGGGTATACACTACCGCAAGGAGGGGATGAATCAGGAACCAAGTCAATCGGACAATCATAGGCACGATGAGGCGGCAAGGTCTCTGCTTCCTTCTTGTCGAAGACATCAGCGAACTGAGAGAAACACAGAGGCAACCCTGCCAATGACTGATGCAGAGATGGCTGAAGTGGGTGGAAATGACCCAGACAGCGGTCGAGACACTTGGGACCCCGCTGGAGAACCTCTTTGACGTTCCAATCCAGGACTGGGGCGTGAAGACGGAGCCAAGGCAAACCCAGCAGCACGTGGTTGACAGCCTTGGGCAGAACAAACAGGGAGATGAGCTCAGTGTGAAGAGCTCCCACTTGAAGTCTCAATGGCTTGGTCACGGAAAAAACTTGGTCAGACAAAAGCAGTCCATCTACCGAGGCAACGATCAACTGCCTTTCCAGGCGGACAGTAGGCAACTGGAGAAGATCCACAAGATCTTGACGGATGAAATTAGCTGCAGAGCCAGAGACAAGTTAGGCAGAAACCGGATGGAGCCTCTCCCCAGAGACGATGGTCACGGCAATAAACAGTTTGGAAGAGAGAGCACGATTAACTGCAGTGGTGCCCAGGGTTGTCTCTACAACCAAACCTAGGCGTTGTTTTTTTTTCGGTTTCTGTGGACACAGACGCACGACATGGCCAGCGAGGCCGCAATACAGACAGACCCGAGGTGCGCCTGCGCTGTTTCCCTTGTATTGACAATTTTTGGCGATCCACCTGCATCGGCACCTCGGGCGTAGCAGTAGATGAAGGCAAGAGGGGTTGTTGAAAGTTGGGTGCCAATCTAGGAAGCCGTCTCTCCTATTGCATCTCATGAGACCTCTCCCTGAGCCTTACATCTATCCGAGTAGCCAACAGAATCAGGTCGTCCAAGGCAGGTGGTAGGTCTCGGGCAGCAAGTTCGTCTTTGAACTTGGGTGACAGGCCATGCCAGATGGATGCCACCAAGGCCAAATTGTTCCAGGACAGCTCTCCCGCCAGGGTCCGGAACTGGATGGTGTATTCACCCACGGAGGTGTCCTCTTGGCGAATGTTGAAGATAGCCGTGGCTGCCGATGAAACACGTCCTGGCTCCTCAAACACAGTACGGAACAACCGTACGAATCCCTGGAAGTCTCGGGTCCCTGTCGTTCCCAGATTGGGTTCGCCCATGCCAAGGCCTTGCCAGCAAGTAGAGACACAATGAAGGCGATCTTGGTTCCGTCCGACGGAAATGCAGGGAAAAATCGATATAACATTGGTTCAGAAATCCCCTGCACGTACTTGCGTCTCCATGGAACCGAAAAGGTAATGGCAGCGAGAACTGGGAATAAGAACTGGAACCGCCAGGAGAAGTAGCAGGTATAGAAGCAGCTTTGTATAGAGGAAATGGAAGCAGTTAGCGCCCCTAGCTGCTGCGCCATGGAGTCCACTGCAACAAAAAGTTGATCCTGTCTTGTTCGGAGATCCTGCAGGTCCGCCTGCATGGCTTGGGAGGGTGGCATGCCCTTAAATTGACCAGCGGGGTCCATGGCCTGAGCGTACGGTCACGAGGCGTGGTGTGGACCCACTGGGCCGTAACGCGTAGCGGGATGGCAGCTGGCCAAACAGGTATTGTACAAAGTCTATAGTCCAGAAAAGGGTACCTGAGGCAATGTAGACAGCAGCAAGGCAGGCTCGGCTGGGACCAGGCGACAGGTAGACGTCAGGCGTGGAGCAGCAGAACAGGCGTGGAGATCAAGCACAACACGACAACAGCTCAGCACGGCAGTAGACCAGGATGGTACAGATAGCACGGGAAACACTGGGAAGCTGTATGACACTTAGGAGACCTTTTGCAAGACAGACTAAGGTAAACAACAACAACGCTCCGGCATAGAAGCAGGGGGCTGGACCCCTCTTATGGTCCAGGGTACTCACGGGTCAAAGTTCATCACAAGTTCCGGTGCGCACGCTGCCCCTTTGAGAGCGGGCACGAGGTGAGTGGACGCAATCGCTGGCCTCTCCTGAGGAGGAGGCTGGAGCCAGCGCTTGCCGACTCGGGGCTGCGGCTGTCGGGGAGGTTGGAGCTGACAGCCCGCAGCCACGGACATTACAATAGTCCTTCTGTCCTCTGAAGGGCCTTTTACACCTCCCTGTTTGCACACCAAGATGTGCTGCCAACAACGATGTTTAACTTTTTTAAAACGATTCGATCGGCAGATGATCGCTGCCCTGTTTACACTGTTTTCTATGTACACTTTTCTGCCTAATAATTGCCCAGTGTAAAAGGACAAGTCTCCCCAGGAGTAGGGGCCAGATTGTGACCTCTATCTCTACCCTGCCAAGGCACTGTACATCGACAGCTCTTAGTCACCTGTTTCGATTCTGGATTACAGTCTGTGGCAGATAAACAATAAAAAAAGTAGAGGAATGTTCCAAGCTGGATCATGAACATATGTCCACCATGGACTGTAATTGAGTTTCTAGAAAGCGCACTTGCTGATGAACCAACATGATAGAGCATTCTCACAATTGAAAATTGTGCATTTAGCTTAAAGAGGCTCTGTCACCAGATTTTGCAACCCCTATCTGCTATTGCAGCAGATCGGCGCTGCAATGTAGATTACAGTAACGTTTTAATTTTTTAAAAACGAGCATTTTTGGCCAAGTTATGACCATTTTTGTATTTATGCAAATGAGGCTTGCAAAAGTCCAAGTGGGCGTGTTTACAGTAAAAGTACAACTGGGCGTGTATTATGTGCGTACATCGGGGCGTTTTTACTTCTTTTACTAGCTGGGCGTTAGGAATGGGAGTGTATGATGCTGACGAATCAGCATCATCCACTTCTGTTCGTTAACACCCAGCTTCTGGCAGTGCAGACACAGCGTGTTCTCGAGAGATCACGCTGTGACGTCACTCACTTCCTGCCCCAGGTCCTGCATCGTGTCGGCCACATCGGCACCAGAGGCTACAGTTGATTCTGCAGCAGCATCAGCGTTTGCAGGTAAGTAGCTACATCGACTTACCTGCAAACGCCGATGCTGCTGCAGAATCAACTGTAGCCTCTGGTGCCGATGTGTCCTCGCTCGTCCGACGCGATGCAGGACCTGGGGCAGGAAGTGAGTTACGACACAGCGTGATCTCTCGAGAACACGCTGTGTCTGCACTGCCAGAAGCTGGGCGTTCTGAAGAGAAGTGGATGATACTTCTCATCAGAACGCCCAGCTAGTAAAAGAAGTAAAAACGCCCCGGTGTAACACACATATAACACGCCCACTTGGACTTTTACTTTAAACACGCCCAGTTGGACTTTAGCAAGCCTAATTTGCATAAATACAAAAATGGTCATAACTTGCTCGTTTTTTAAAAATAAAAACGTTAGTCTTATCTACATTGCAGCGCCGATCTGCTGCAATACGAGATAGGGGTTGCAAAATCTGGTGACAGCCTCTTTAAGCATAAGATTTAAAGTTGAGGCTTGGAGACCCTAAAGGCCCATTTACATGTGTAAACAGGGCAACGATCAACCAACGAACGAGCAAACACTCGCTCCTCGCCTGATCGTATCATTTATGCAGCAATAAATATTGTCGTTGTCGGCAGCACATCTTCCTGACCGTGTAATAGGACCCTAGCTCGATTACATCTGCAAACGTAGAACATTTCCCATTGAAGGAAATCAGTGTAAATGAGAAGATACTGGAGCATTGCTTGAGATGCTGTAGCAATCCGCAGACCTTGGAGCCGCAGTGTGACATACACTCACGCAGGGAGCTCATACTTGTATATTTGCAGAACACTTTCATCAATTGATCAGTTTCCTGAAAAAACACATTAGGCAAATGCCTTATTATCAGGTGATGTGACAATACATGTCTGTGTGGCCACAGATATTGAAAATCTTGGAATAATTAATAATAGTGGAGTAGCAATAGAGCTGCAGAGCTTGCAATTGGCCCTTTTCTCTTGAGGGACCTGTATGTCCCTGTGCTGCCTAAAAGACTAATATTGCTATAGGGAGGCAATACTTAGAAGCAATGTCATTCTAGTTGCAAAACCATGCAAAAAATGTGGATGATTTCCCAATGCAAATGAATACGCCATTATTACAGTGTATGTCGAGCCCTTACAGGGGGTGCCACAGCCGCAGCTAGGTTGCAGGTTTTTCACTGCGACTCAACCACCCAATATCCACACCATAATCAGCCCTATGGCCTGTTATGAAGGGCATATTTACCAGACTGCTTTACTTTGCAGAATGCAGATCAGTCCAACATTGAAAAATAATTATCCCGAGTGCTGTAAGTGCGATTATTACAGTAATTATATCATCATATTCTATTTGTTTCTGTGCTATGACAACCTGACACATATCTCCTGCATACATTAGTTTAGTTACATGAGGTCACTATTCTGCTTTTTTCTTTGTAGTCTCTCGTGTACTTCAGATCTGTGTACTTAGTGTGGGCCACATCAGATGTTCACGTTCTGTCATCACTGCTCATTCTCCCTGACACTCAGGTCAGCCATACAACTTCAGGATAAGTAATTAGGTAGTGCTCAGTGCCAGGACTACACAGGTGTGCCATGCTTCTTTGAGAATTGAACCCTCTGGGATCTGTATCCTGCCATTCAAAAAAATAAACATTTGTGTCACGTGTTTCATATATTTCCTGCCGTTTGACTCAGCGCTTGCCCTGTCCATCAATAATTGCCAAATCCAATGGTCTCACATGAAATATGAGTGTATTTTGTTATTAAACATTTTATTTGGTATCTGATCTGGTTTTATAAAAAAAATGCCATTAAGTGATTGAAACATTGGATTCAAGGCGTTTTCCCACAAATCATTTTCTTTCCAAAAGTCCAGAAATACTGTTAATAGCTATTTTAAAGTAATTTAGTGTTTCTAGCATATTAAAAAAAAAATTCTCATCTTTTTTTTTGCTTCCGTGTCCCCCTTGGTGCTGCTGCTAATCTGAGCAGATTTAGTCTCCTTTCCCCTCTGGCTTCTGACAATATAGTCCCTTCTTACTTTCCCTGCAGCTAAGAATGAGTCTACTCACCTAAACTGTCATGCTACTGTACAGGCTCTGCTCCTCCGTCAAGCTGAAAAGGAGCCTCGGCTATACTGCCATTTTAATGCGGAATCTCTGCTCCTTCCCTGACAAACCGAGAAGTATTAGTACTACTATGCTACTGAAACAGCTCTACTTCCCTGACCAGCAGGGCCACTCTACTGTGAACAGAGGATCACTATGCAGAGATAATGACTGAGCATGCGTGTCCACCAACACTCAACTCATTAGGTGGATGTGCACTTGACTATACACGTCGAACACCAGATGGCGCCATAATATGTCAATGTCGTAACTCTTCACTTGATTGTTTTTGTTAACTTTTTAAAGACCTAGACATTTTTGTTTTTACGTTTTAGTCTTCACTCCCTGCATTCCAAGAGGCAGAACATTTTTATTTTTCCATCAATACAGCGGTGTGAGTGCTTATTTTTTGCCGGAGGAGTTGTAGTTTTTACTCGCACCATTTAAAGTGCAATTGGAAAAAACTTAAATTCCTCCATTATTTTTTGGGTTTCGTTTTTTACAGCTTTCACTCTGCAGTAAAAACGACAACTTAACTTTAATCTGCGACTCAATACGGTTATGGTGATACCAAATCTATATAGGTTTTTTTATATTTTACTTTTCACCACATTCTTGGGAGCCAGAACTTTGATTTCTTTATCGTCCTATGTGGGACGAGCTGTAGCTTTTATTGGTACCATTTTTGGTACATACGTTTTTTTGATCACTTTTTCCCCAAAAACTTCTTAGAGCTAAGGTGAACAAAAAACAATGATTCCCGTGGTTTTTTAAAAAAAAAAAATTACGTTGTTCACCGTGCGAGTTAAATATTGGTATATTGTAATAGTTCTGACTTCTACGGACGCGGCGATACCAATTTTATTTATTTTTTACATGTGCTTCGGAAAAAAATGGGAAAAGTTTTTTTTTAACATTGTTTTATTTTTTTTTACACTCCTGAAATATGAAACTTTTTTTTTACACGTTATTACACGTTATACAAATGTATTGCAGTATAGTGTCATTTTTTACAGGCTTCTGCTAAGCCCTGAAAGAGGCATTGCTTAGCAGAGGCAGACAGAAAGAAGACCTCGGGGCCTTCATTAGGGGCCTGGGTTGCCATGACACCCATCGGCGCCCCTCGATCTCGTTGCTGGGGAGGCTGTTGGGCTGTCGGAGAGGCCTGCCTCCTTCTAACGGTTTAAATCCCGTGGTCGCTATTGAACGTGGCATTTAACTAGTTAAACGGCCAGGAACTGTGCGATTGCTGTTCCTGGCCGTTAGAGCAGCTGTGAGATACACATCAGACACCTGCAGCGTATGGAGTGGGCTCAGCGCATGAGCCCACTCCAACCCCCCCCACCCCGCTCCATCTTTCATGATGTTTACAATAGATATAATATTTAACGGCGGGTCATCCTCTAAACTAGAGAGCCAGGTTGTAAGTGGCCAGTTTTATGCTTTATGCTTCACTTTGCTCTATGATTCCTTTGTGAGGCTGAAGGTATCATCATTCTCCTGACAATTACCTTATAAACATCTTTTATTAAGGGCCTCTACGAAGAGCCCACAAATGCCTTGTACTTCGGACAGTGATCTGCAGTGCTTGGGTGCCCTCACTACTGGACTGAATGATTGTACCATAAATATCTCTAAGTAGAATATTGAGATCTGAATGGAGTCATGTACCTAGAGCCTCAGACATTATTTTATTTCTCAATTACTTCCTCTGAGTTACAATGTTTCATCCTCAGGGCCTGCAGAGAATGGTGAATATATTATAGAGGAGGCCTAATAAAAATGGACGAAATGAGGATGAAGTTCTCTGAGAGCCAATGTGTAATTGTGGCCGGATGACGACATTGTGTTCTGACATGACCGACGATGGAATCTGCAGATCCACCGCTCTCTGCCACACGGCTCCTCTAGGCCTGAAGTTCAAAAGCTTTTAAATGCGTCATAAATTATGGAAGAAACGTTAAAACCATCAGAAAGTGCGTTAGCCGAGCGAGCGCTTTCTTTTTTTATTGCAAATCCAATACAGCCTGTTAAAGGGGAACACAATTTTTGATTAACTCCTACACTACCATAGAAAACAGCTACTCAAATCAAAGTGAATCCAGAGAAGATACATTTTTGGAGTAGAAATAGGTACAAATCTTGTGATTGAGGAACGGGCAAAGCTGCTTTGGATCAGCAGAACAAACGCGATCCTGAGTCCCCTCCCCGCAACGAGCTATGGTCTTGGGGTGCGTAGGGAGGTGTGCGTGGGTCTGTCTTGTGCATCATCAATATACTATGATTATTTTGAGATGAGAAACCCAAGTGACTGGTATAAATAATTGTACAACACTAACGTGTATTGTTAGCGTTGTACACAAGCAAGCTCTTGCTTTGCTGTGGTTACTTATTAAGGACAACTATATAGAGAAGTCATGGTGGAGCAATTCAAGAAAAATGGCTTCTCCTGTCCATTACATGAGGCTTTTGGGACACATTCTCCAGGTGCTGCTCCTGAGAACAATGAGGAACACAAGAGAACAAGGCCATGCAGCATGGAGGCTCCTCATGTGTAATAAGTGACTTTCTAATGGAGTAGTTCCTTCAGCCAGAAATCCCAGGAGTCAGAATGAATGAAACAAAGCACAGGTCAGCGATCTCCGCTCATGAAATCCAATACAATACTGCAGAGCCATATATCATACAACCAGCCGGATGCACAGGCAGTTTAGTAACTGTTGGGCCTAAAGCAATATGTATCCGGGCACTTAGTGTATGGGATTGTAGACCTGGCCCAAGTTAGAGAAACCCTTCAATAATCTCTGAGGAGGCATCCCTTGATCGGTACATATATCATAGAATTCAATTACCATGTTATATGCACTGTTCTTTCCAAGGGTCAAGATTAGAAAAAGTTCTTAGTGACGTATTTAGTCAAAGCAATTACTCAAAGCATAATGATCTGCCATGGACAATGAATGACTTTTTTTTTTATCATCAAAGGGTTGTGTAATGTGGATGAAAATCTGAAAAAAATGCTATCTTCTGTTTCAAAGGCAGTTCTTGCTTTGGGTTTTTAGGTGCCAAAACCCTATACATCAGTAAAGATCCAGGAGACTTCCTCAGTTGTCACTTACAGGCTGGTTGGGGTGACTGGTAAGACCTACTCCTCTTCACTCACCACAGGCTGTGACTTCTGGATCATTGTCCAGTTTGCTGTGATGTACGTAAAGATGTGTATTCCATGTGATGGACATTAATGAGCTCATATGGTAAACATTGTCACTCGTGGGGATCAGGTCATGTGTGTTGCATATTACGTAAACACACGTGTCAATATTTTTTTTTGCTGTTCTTTTTTCAGCATCTGCTTCGCTGTCCATAACCCATTTACTTTGTATAATGAGTGGTCACTCATCCATCACATTCATCTATGGCTTTCCCAGGTAACTCCAATTTAACCTCTCGTTAGACTCTCCTGTGATTAAGTCACTCTGGGGATTGAGCGGGTGATGAGGCTGCCTCGTTCATGAGCCCTGTCAAGACTCTTAATTGCATCCACAAATCTGCAAACAAATCACTTTGTGGCCCCTTCACTGGCCCTCCAAATAATCAAGTTGGTGCAGTGAAAATGTCTGTTTACAGCTCTGCAGATTATGTTGGAGCGATATATAGGATGATAGTTCTTAATATAGTTTGTTCTGTATTGGTCAGAAGTGAAAAGTAAATGATCAAAGGAAGGTGATGGGGCTGCTCCAGCGTTGCAAACACAAGTGGTAATCTAAGCCTAGTGGGCTGCCGGCTTTGGAGCCAACGAAGAGTGCAGCAGTGCTATGGTTGATCTGTGAAGAGACTCCATGGCAAATAAGAATTGCACAATGATGTAATCACTCTAGATGGAGCTGTATCACTGTACAAATAATGACAATGATATACTATATATTATAAGTCCTATAGTGGTTTCATAAACAGCTGCAAGAGACATCACTGGTAACTAGGTGGGAAGGCCCATGGACTGTAGGATACACCTTTGCAGGAAGCTGCCTGAATTGCTTTATATTTGGTCATTGTCTTTCAGTGACTGATACTGACAACTACCGTTGTGATATTTTCTTACTGAAGTTCAACGTGTGCTTAAAGTCTGAATATATTATCTGAAATCCTGCACAAGACCCCATAGGGTTGAGGTATGTTCATACAAGAGTTCAGAGAACTATGAGAGTGGAAGAGGCAGGTACTGCGTCCTCATTGAAGAAGTACATGGGCATATCTCAAAAGAGATGGACCGATGTGGAGGGAGATGGAGATAAGTAGCAATCAGCAGAGCGAGAAAGTGAGAGGAAGGTGTGAATTAATTATTCATTAAACAAATAAACATGCAGAAGAATCAGAGAGGGGAAAGACGCCTGTAACCAAGAAAAGAATCAGTAAATGAGGCCATGAAATATTGAGACGCTAACATCTCTGGGAGTGTCTGCTCATCCAGACAGAGCCCGCCAGGATGCACGTTGGAACGTCACTGCCTCTCCACATGGAATAGGACAAGGACCGAGCAGAGGCGGCTGCTGCAGGGTGCACTGGAACTGCATTGTGGGCTGATTGACTGTGACAGCTTGTAACTGGAGCTATGAGGAGTATGTGCCGGGCCTTAATCACAGTCCTTCTCAGGACGCACTACAGCTAAAATGGAAGCAAAGTTATCGCAGCATAAATGATAATGAGCCACACATGTACAGGGAGTAGATGCTGAGTACAGGGAAATGTTTTACTATTTTCTAGCTGACAGCTGAATAAATGTCTCATCGACCAGCAGCCATTTAACTTCATCATCACATCGCTTTGTTAAGTCCGGCACAGCAGGGGAATTGTGACTGTAGACAGCTGGAGCAGGGTGGCAGGACGCTAACATGAGATTACAAATATGTGATGCAATGCTGTGGTCACTATATGAGCTCTCTTCCGATTATATACTTCCACATGTCACTCTTATCTACTAATTGGTAATAAATAGGACTGCCACACTAAAAAGGCTGCCTCCCTCATCATGTGCGTCAATGTCATACGATCAGCATATATTTACACCAGGATAGATTGTTGCGGCCTCTGCAGTCCTCCATTTACTGGGCATGATAATTTCTACGTGTAGTAAAACCCTAACTAAGAGCCGGACACAAATGTGCAAATCCAGACATGTAAGGTCAGATAAGAAAAATTGTTCTGCACTACGGAAACTGGCAGCAAAGTGTACACAATGTCCCTCTGTCAGATACTGACTGAGCAGATGGTAATCCTGATAGGATGATGGGAGCCTGATCTTATCTAATTGACTGCATAGCAAATGTCAGGATATGCATGTCTACTTGCACTTGTGTGGCCAAATTCATGGAAGATGAGAGCTCAGCCCATACTTTTGCCCCCTGGCTGCAGTTGCTGATCAGGACTCTGTCCACCTAGAAAACGCTTAATATCTAGGTTCTTATATAAAGATATTTTTCTAGTCAAGAGAGGTAAATTATGAATATGAGGCATGTCCTGCCGTGGTTGCGGACCGCCGCCATTCCTTACCTTGCGACGGCCGCTACTACTGACCGTTGCCATCCCGCCAGCGTCTCACTCCTAGGAGATTCCAGCACTAGTGCCTATCCGACCCTGCTCTGTCTGTTAAAGAGGCTCTGTCACCAGATTTTGCAACCCCTATCTGCTATTGCAGCAGATAGGCGCTGCAATGTAGATTACAGTAACGTTTTTATTTTTAAAAAACGAGCATTTTTGGCCAAGTTATGACCATTTTTGTATTTATACAAATGAGGCTTGCAAAAGTCCAAGTGGGCGTGTTTAAAGTAAAAGTCCAAGTGGGCGTGTATTATGTGCGTACATCGGGGCGTTTTTACTACTTTTACTAGCTGGGCGTTCTGACGAGAAGTATCATCCACTTCTATTCAGAACGCCCAGCTTCTGGCAGTGCAGACACAGCGTGTTCTCGAGAGATCACGCTGTGACGTCACTCACTCACGGGCGTTGGAGCAGGAGCTCAGCTGTCATCAGACAGCAGAGCCCTGGCTCCTGCCTGCACGGGAGACCCATGCAGGACTTAGACTAGGCTGATGTGAAAAGGCGTCAGCCTAGCCTAAAGCCCATTAGTGACCGACGTAAAAAGGCGTATTAGTGGTCACTAAGGGGTTAAGGGTCATTTAATGCGCCAATATCAACAAAAGCCAGGAAACTCCAGCACCTAGGGTTGGTTGGAAAGGCAACTCTAGGGGGTGGATGCCAAATGTCAAAACCTCTTCCAAATGATCTATTCCTGTGATCATCATCTCTGGTGAGACATCACACTCCTCCTCTGCCTATCTTGATTCCGGAGCAGCTGCAAATTTCATCAGCAGGATTTAGTGGACTGTCTACATCTACCCACAGTTCCTCTAGAGATACCCCTGGCTGTTGCCTCTGTAAATGGACTACTTTTGCCAGATCACTAAACCACTGACCTTTACAAATCTGGGTTCTTCACTCGGAACAGATCACCTTCCTCGTGCTGCCTAAAACCGTCAACCCTGTCCTGCTGAGTCTACTGCTCCGCGTACATGCACCGCTTCTAGACTGGAGTTATAGAGAGGTCCTCCAATGGGGCCCCAAATGCCTTGCCTGCTGCCTGCCACAGGTTCATCCTCTTTTGCCTCCACTGCCTCAGTCACTCTCCGATCTACCGTCACAATATGCCAGTTTTGCGGACGTCTTCAGTAAGAAGGAGGCAGAGACACTTCCCCCATCGCATGTACGATTGCCCTGTTGACTTACCTGACGCCTCACCACCTCGAGTTTATCCTCACTCTCTGCTAGAGACCCTAGCCATGTCTGCCGACGTTAAGGAGAACCGAGAGAGAGAGGGTCCATCTGGAAGTCATCCTCTCCAAAATGAGCCGAATACTTCTTCGTGAAGAAAATGGACGGATCTCTTCGTCCATGTATGGACTACCGGGTGTGAACCAAATTATGGTCAAGAACTTGTACCACTTATCTCTGAACTTTTTGATAGAATTCTTGGGGCCCAGGTGTTCACAAAGCTGGATCTACGCGGAGCTTATAGTTTGATCCGTATCCGCAAGGGTAACGAGTTTAAAACAGCATTTAACACACGAGACGGCCATTATGAATACCTTGTGATGCCTTTTGAACTATTTAACGCCCCAGCTGTGTTCCAGGAGTTTGTGAATAACATTTTCTGAGACCTACTGTATGTCTGTGTGGTGGTCTATCTGGAGGACATCCTGATTTACTCACCTGATTTGTTGACACATCGAAAGCATGTTCTCCAAGTTCTCTCGCGGTTGAGGGGGAATCGCCTATATGCTAAATTCGAGAGATATGTGTGTTCGAGAAGAACACTTTGCCCTTCCTGGGCTACATCGTGTTTGACCGTGGTCTCAAGATGGATCCAGAGAAGGTGAGATCTATCTTAGAATAGCCACGACTTCAGGGCCTTCGTTCCGTACAACGATTTCTGGGATTTGCAAACTTCTATCGGCAATTCATCCCGCACTTCTCATCTCTCACTCCTCCAATCTCGGCCCTCACCAAAAAGGAGGTGAGCGCCATGGTCTGGCCTCCAGAGGCAGAATCTGCGTTTTCTGATCACAAGAGCGCTTTTACCTCAGCATCTGTTCTCCATCACCCTGATGCTTCTCTGCAATTCCTTCTGGAGGTGGACGCCTCTTCTGTAGGTGCAGGAGCACTACTATGCCAAAAGAATTCCTAAGGCAAGATGGTGGCTTGTGGCTTCTACTCAAAATTATTCTCCCCAGCAGAACGCAACTATTCCATCTGGGATCAGGAATTGCTGGCCGTCAAGTTGGCCTTAGAGCAGTGAAGACACTTTCTGGTGGTTGCTATCCATGCTATTATCATCTATATAGACCACAAGAACCTCACATACCTACAGTCGGCCCAACGGTTAAATCTACGTCAAGCCAGATGGTCGTTGTTCTTTGCCTGATTTCAGTTTTTGCTTCACTTCTGTCCTGCAGACAAGAATGTGAAGGCAGACGCCCTGTCTCACTCCTTCGAAACCAATGACTCTGATGAGATTGCTCAACACATCATAGATCCTTCTAGGATTATTGCATCTAACCCCCTGCAAATTAGAGACATTCCGCCTGGAAAGACTTTTGTCTGCCCTTCTGACAGGAAGAGAATTCTTCGCTGGGGCCATAACTCTAAACTAGCTGGGCATTCTGGTGTCCGTAAGACTCAGGACTTGATAGCTCGTCACTATTGGTGGCTCAGTCTGCCTGGGGATGTTGCGGACTATGTCTCCTCATGTACGAACTGTGGTTCAAACAAATTACCCGCTCCAAACCTGCTGGTCTGCTATTACCCCTGCCTGTTCCTGATGCCCCAAGGCAGCATACTGCAATGGACTTTATCACTGACCTTCCTCCTTCTGCTGGATTTACTACAATCTGGGTAGTAGTGGATCATATCTCTAAAATGGCACATTTTGTTCCACTGACTGGTCTCTCGTCTGCTCCTCGCCTGGCAAATCTGTTTATTCTACACACCTGCACGGACTTCCTCTGCATAATTTCTCGGACCGGGGAGTACAGTTTACATCCAAGTTCTGGAGATCCCTGTGCAACCTGTTAGATGTAAAACTGAACTTCTCTTCTGCCTATCACCCACAGTCCAATGGTCAAGTGGAGAGGACCAATCAAATTTTGTAGAACTATCTCCGTCATTTCGTTTCTGCCCAACTAGACAATTGGGTGCAACTTCTGCCTTGTGCGGAATTCTCGTACAATAATCAAACAAGTGAGTCTACTGCCTCGTCTCCCTTCCACATCTTGTACAGCCAGCATCCTCGGGTTCCTCTTCCTGTGCCAGACATGACGCAGGTACCAGCAGCCAATTCTTCTTTTTGGACTTTTATTTACATCTGGCAGAAACGAAGTCTGCGATCCCCCAAGCAGTGGATCGTATGAAAAAGCATGCCGATAAAAGGAGAAAAGTTCCTCCTCAGTTCTCTCCTGGAGTCAAGGTCTGGCTGTCCTCGAGAAACATTAGTCTCAAGATTCCTCTAACAAATTCGCTCCCAGGTTCCTCGTTCCTTTCGAAGTTCTGCAACGGATTAACCCTGTATCCTATAAACTTCAGTTGCCTCCCACTCTCAAGATCCCCAACTCATTCCACGTGTGTCCCTCCTTAAGCCTGTGGTTCTGAACCGCTTCAGTAAAGCTCATAGGTCTGTAGTTGCTCCCAGCGGTTCGTCTGATGTGTTCGAGGTAAAAGAGATTCTGGACTATAAGAGAGTGGGAGGAAAAAATTTCTATCTAGTGGACTGGAGAGGGTTTGGTCCTGAGGAGAGGTCCTTTGAGCCAGAAGAGAATCTCAATTCTCCTACCCTCATAAGGAAGTTCCCCTTACTCTCCGGTCCTGCGTAAGGGGGGGTACTGTCATGGCCGTGATCGTGGACCGCCGCCGTTCCTCACCTTGCGACAGCCGCGACCACAGTCCGTTGGATTCCCGCCAGCGTCTCTCTCCTACAAGACGCAAGCACTTGCGACTGTCTTAAAGGTCCAGCGCGTGCACATGCTAAAGTTCCCTAATTAACCCATTTTCATCCTGGACTATAAGAAGGGCTCCGACCTTCCACTCCCTGCCTGAGCGTTGTTGTAGTTTTCCATGTTTGTATTGCAAATGGTCCCTTAGTGTTTTCCTGTTCCCGTGCCATGCCGCCTATCCCCTCTATCCCATGCTGTGTCTTGTTCCCTAGCCTGTTTAGTATCTGAGCCGTGACTTTCCTCGCCTGCTGGAATACACCACGTCTGGTGTCTGCTACCATCTCGGATGCTATCTGCCACGTCTGGCGCAACCTGCCACATCTGCTGGATTACGGCGCATCTGGTGTCATCTGCCATCCCGGATACCATCCGCCACGTCTAGCGCAACCCGCCACATCTAGCCCCATCTGTGCCAGGACCCTTGTCGCCGTCTGGACTATCCCAGGTACCCTTGATCTACAGTCCTTCCATAGACTTTTGCATAGACTGTGGTCAGCTACCTCTCTGCTGCGGCTGAGCGGCCTTGTGAGTCCACATACGCCTAGATCGTGACAAGGCACAGGACATGCTATGTCACAACCACTAGAACCAATACAAGACACAGAGCATAGTTATCTGGTGAAGATCCTTAACAATCATCCTTGGTTCAGGGGGTTAAAGGTCCTAAAATCTGCAGAAATATGATGTCAAACAGAGTCCTTCAGATGCTCCTATTGTCCAAAATAGCAGACCTCTTGATGGGATATGTTCAGCTTACCAGTTAGTCCATATATGTAAATATACAAGGATATGTATGAAAGAAAATGTGATTCAGAGGCTAGATATATCCACCAAGTGTAATAAACCTGAGATACGGAGTCCAAGAAATGACAGGGCCACGGTGAACATAGAACAACCTACCCTTTCTACTGCCCATCCACCAGTAGACTACAGCTCAGCCCTACAGGACACATGGTTGCCCTTTATCCTAGATGGCTGATCATCACACATAAATGTAATCAGTAAAGCTCTTGCGTTCCCCTCTCAGGCTGAGTAGTAGTAGTGGTGATTTGGCGCACTCGTCACGTGCGGTGTTAATCACAGCTGCTGCTTTCTCTTTCCTTGTTTGTGTATTTGTGTTCTTGCCTTTAGAGCTGAATGAAGCTGCTGTATGGACTATCAGTCCAAGTCGCTCTTTCCTGGGCCTGAAATCTGCTCCAGCCTTGTACAAGCTGGCGACCCACTCAGACTGCAGGGCATCGGTGTTGTGCCAGGACTGCACATCGGCCCTCTTTGTTCTGCCAGTAGTAATTGCTTGAATAACAGGGTCATTTATTACTGAGCAGAATAAGCACCGCAGGACACTGGGGAATAGAGAACGGGAGGAGTTTAAGCCCCAGAGACACGACAGCGTCTTTATCGTGGGGCGTTGGGAACAAAGTGAAGCTATTTCTTTCTGATTAGGAATGTTTAAAGAATAAACCCACACAGCAGCACTGGTTAACACAGCAACATCTGCCAAATCTACAGATGGCACCAAGCAGACCACACGGACAAGACAAAGCTCAAAAAGTAAAAAGACCTGAAGACGCTGCGCATGGCACGAGGCAAACATACGTTAATACCAGACAAACGTGTGGTCATATTACACGGCTGCCAGGAAGGAACAACAGACAATGTGCCTCTGAGTGCTTCTCTGTTCACCAGCTCCAGAAACTTCCACAATCTTCAGTTTTTCATGTTGTACTCGCCACCAGAGAGTGCTGTTCTGTTACATTCAATTTCATTATTAAAATATCCAGAGTGGTGTGTATCTTCGTGTGTGTGCAAAGTTATCAGACATTTTGAGAATGTCCTAAATATATTGAAAATATATATATCTCTAATCCTCTCTTCCCACTCGCATTTCAAGCCACTGCCACATACATATAAATGCAGTGTATATATACAGTGAGAGGTGGCTTGCAGAAGGTTGTAGTTCCCCCATATATCAGCTGGGATTCCCAAGCACCGTGTGGCCTGTATGTTGTATAACATCAGGTGAGTGTGGGCAGAGGGTCTTGATCTGGGACAATAGAGTTTTGATAACCTTACTGTAACAAACTGTCCCTTAATCCATCACAGCAGTTTCTTATCACACCTGCATCAGGCTAACTGTCCCCTCTGGGCTTTACTTCTGGCATACCTGAAGTAAAGTTGTGTGTGACTACCTGTGCTTACTAATCAACACCTACTGTGGTAGAGAGACTGAGGTTATAATCTGTAGACCGTGACACCAACTGTTAGCAGATGACAGCTCATGCATTGCAGGGATAACACAGCCGTACAGTGGGATCTGCGCCCTGCTGGATTACAGGTGTCCTACTCCCCAAACTCTCCAGTCATTGTATGCTGCCATACTATCACTTCTATTATATCACCTCACTATAGATTAGACCATTATAGTTAAAGAGGACGTCTCCTACCTCGTCTTCCATCATTGTGTGGGCTGTCGGCTTCATGTACAGAACTTATATAAGCATCCTTTCTGATCACGGTAGGCCTCATTGTTAGGTGACGTTACGCAATGCACACATACTCTTATGTGTCAGAACCCTACACAATCATTTTATAGATGTTACAGGGCGGGGCTGTGACAACATCTCAGACATGATATACAGGCTGGTTGTCAGTAGTAATAGATGAATAGCTGTTACTGTATATAAGATGTGTTGATCTCATGTCTAATCACAATGTAATTATATTATATATCAGTGATGTCAGTAACGGGGCGGTACTGTGACTACCTCTCACACATGATACACAGGCAGGGCTGTGACAATCTTTGAGACATGTTATAGAGGCTGGTTGTCAGCATTAACATGCTTGTCCAGTTGGACCGCTTTCCAGTGGGCTTTTCCACAGACATTAAGCTAATCACACTGGGTCCACATGCTCAGCACCCCGCAGTCAGCTCTTATCCCTGGAAGAAGCGCCCGTTGAATGGTTGTCATGGTGGCAGCCATTGCTATTCCTTGCTTTCAGGGCAGTTGTACGCAGCACAGTCCCTTCCACAGAGTCGAGAGCACAAGTTGCTGTATGTTCCCAGCTCTATCCGAGCAGCACATTGGAACAAACCCATAAAAGATGTTGTCATGAGGCCAACGAGAGCAGACAAAGACGAGCATGTCTACAGCTTGACACCATTGGACTGTCCCATCCACCCTCCCAGACCATCTGCAGCTCCACATCCAGTATTCACGCCCTCTCAAACATCCACTGCCGCCCCGCAGATAACATGACAGAGGCTTGTGTTAAGATGGGAGGTTCCGTCTTATTTGCAGCTTGGAAATGTCCACTTTCTCCAGTTTAATTGACCCGCAGGGAACATAATCAATGTGTGACCCCAGAGAAAAAGGCATTAAGGGGAAACAGGCAGGTGGCATTGTCAGTGTAATTCTGTGTTAAGTATGAATGTGTGTCCGTCCTCCACAGATTTCGCTGGCACAGAGTTTGCTCCTCTCCTCTGCAGACGTGTCTTCTGTATGTTCTTGTTGTACGAGGCAGCACCGAGCATTTTCCAGGACTGAATATCTGTGAGGGGAATGGTAAAGGAGCATAAGTCTCAGCATCAGCATTATACAGCAAATCATGCCAGGCTGGGGTATGGTGGCTTAAATAAGGCAAACGAGATATTCCTCTAATCAGTAAATGGCCATCTTATGTTTCCAGATTGCTGGACTTAAGTAGGTAACAAAACAAAACTGGTGCCTGCAACCCAGAAGTAATAATTCAGACTGCACCGGAAACCCACAAACCCCCCACTTCATACTTATACTAGAATTCTCTAGTGAATGGATAGTCTGCATTCTCAATGATGTCACCGCTTCTCTGTAGTGAACGGATAGGCTGCATTCCAGGGGCGTAGCTAAAGGCTCATGGGCCCCAATGTAAAAGTTCTTATTGGGCCCCCCTGCAAACTTCTCATGGCCAACAGCCCGCAACTTTCAGTTGCATCGCTGGGTCTCCTAAGTGACCCCACAATGCAGCACTAACAGCCAGGGGCGTCACTAAGGACTTAAAATGTCAGAGGAAATAGCCCAAATACACATACCCCCCCAAAAAATGTGTGTGTATATGTATGCATGTGTGTATATATATATATATATATATATATATATATATATATATATACACACACACACACACACACATATGTGTGTGTGTATATGCGTATGTGTGTGTATAGGAGACAGCATATCTATAGCACTACGACCCAATAGCTATGGATAGGATTAGATACAGTAGCTCAACAGACAGTATCACACATGATGGCATTAGATACAGGGCTCAGCTCGCTGACATTGCGGCTCCAGCGCTGGACCCAGGAAAGCTGATAATACCAGCCTGCGGCCCCCCTTTTACCCAGCCATCACTTCATATGGTCGGGTAGTGGATCGTACCCGGCTCTTCCCAGCACCCCTGGTGGCGGTGGGTACCGGGGTAATAATGGGGGTTAGTGTTATCCTCTGCACCGGCTAACACTAAGCCCCGCCTTGGTTATAGACGCTGTCAATCAGCCGGCGGCCATTACTAAGGCGGTAGTAATAGTTTAAAAAAACAAAATACAAAGACAGAAAAAATATTTTATTGAAATAAAAAAAACCCACACAACCCTCATTAACCATTTTATTGATAGTAAAAAAAAAGCCGTCATCGAAGTAGTCCTTTAATCTGACGTAGTCCAACGACCGAACCTGTAAGAATACACGGAAAAAACGATTAGTAACACATGTGGTAGGCTTAGATACAGGGCTCATGTGTGATACTGTCTGTCAAGGTAGGCTTATATACAGGGCACATCAGACAGGATCACACATGGGCCATGTATCTAAGCCTACCATGTGATTGGCTTAGATACAGGGCCCAGCAGACAGCATCACACAATCTGTGATCCGGTCTTATGGGCCCTTTAAGCCTGCTACATCGTAGGCTTAAAGGGGTTGTCTATTCCCTAAACATTGATGGCCTATCGCCAGGATAGGCCATCAATAGCTGATGGGTCAGGGTCCGACTCCCGGGACCCGCCAATCAGCTGTTTTGAAGGGGCCGCAGCGCTTGTATGAGAGCTGCTTCCCCTTTATTTCTCTTACTCGCTCATACTGTGAATCGCCGACACGGATTCACAGTGTGAGCAAGTGACCGGAACAAAGGGGAAGTAGCTCTTGTAGGAGCGCTGCGGCCCCTTCAGAACAGCTGATTGGCGGGTCCCGGGAGTCGAACCCTGCCAATCAGCTTCAGCAGACAGGGATATTAATCTTACACACCTCTTCAGCCGCAGCGGAGGTCTGGACCTGACTATCCAGGGTCAGGATGTTGTGCGCGGCGCACAGCGCTGTGACGTCAGGACCTCCGCTGCGCTCTGGAGGCAGGAACGTAAGTACTGTAGTTACTATAGTAACTTTTTATTGATGTGGTATAGCTACACCACTGCTGCATTCTCAGTGATGTCACCGCTTCTCTCTAGTGATCGGATAGGCTGCATTCTCAGTAATGTCACTGTATTTTTGTAGTGAATGGATAGGCTGCATTCTCATTGATGGCTCCGGTAAAATATAAACATGCATGTATATAATTAGAGACCGGTTCGATTGTCTGCTCCTGACGACCAGACGTGGTCAGCATAACGGTTATTTGTGTTTCTGTGCCAAGTCAAATCTGCCAAAAGGTCATGTTAAGACTGGGAAATTGTC
This sequence comes from Rhinoderma darwinii, assembly GCF_050947455.1. Lineage (NCBI taxonomy): Eukaryota > Metazoa > Chordata > Amphibia > Anura > Rhinodermatidae > Rhinoderma > Rhinoderma darwinii. Next base: position 173,268 of record NC_134698.1, on the reverse strand, counting down.
TAGACACGTGTAAGGGCACAGAAGAGTTAATGTTGGCAGATCTCTTTCCAGACAATGTGTTTGTGGTAGATTGTTCACAATGGGTTGTGCCTTGCATGGTCTGTAGGGCCGGCTAATGAGACGGAGGTGCTCGTGGTCTATTCATTTCTGGGTAGAAGAAAAAAAGGATTAAAGGGAATGTGTTGCGAATTAAACCTTTTTTTCTAAGTGTCGTTACTGATTTCTATTATATTTTCTAAGTTTTTTGCTGTATTTTTTTTTTCTTCCACATGGTGGAAAGTATTAAAAATGAAATAATAATTTGACACGTTTTCCTATGTTGGCCACCAGGGGGGCCCTTCCAAGAATTACAGCAAGGTGAATAAGGCAAAGCAACCTGACTCACAGCTGCCGTAAATGTGGGAGGGAATCTCACCTCCACTCCTACAAGCCAGGAAAAGGTGTCTTCAAATTGCTAAGCAGTGTCCGGCAGCCATTTTGGGTGTGATTCTGCAGCTGGCAGAAGTTATAGGATACACCAAAAGGCTAAGGGAATGTTCACACGCTTACTAAACAAAGGGAAACCAGCTCCTGATTTTCAGCCATTTTTTAATCAAACACGCTTTTTTTACGGCCGTTTTTGGAGCTGTTTTTCTATAAAGTCAATGAAAAACGGCTCCAAAAACGTCCCAAGAAGTTATGTGCACTTCATTTTGGTGGGCTTCTTTTTACGTGCCGTTTTTGGAAAACGACCACGTAAAAAACGCCCTGTCGGAACAGAACGCCGTATTTCCCATTGACACTTGTAGGCGTTCTGCTTCCGATTTTTCAGCTGAAAACACTGCGTGTGATCATACCCTTAGAATGATGAAAGTGAAGTCAATGACTTTTTAGTTGACCGGTTCACACGCCGTGTATTTGACACGTTTTTTTTTTTTGCACATTTTATGTGCCAAAAACCACATAAAAAACCGCTTGTTTACACTTGATTTTGCGCGTTTGGGGGGATTTGTGAGTGTGTGTGTGCGGGGGGGGGGGGGGGTGCTCGCCGCTGATTCTTCAAAGCAGCTGATAAGCAGCTATGAAGTATCAGCGGCGTCCGTGCACACTCCGCTCTGCCACACGCCCACACACGCAATAAGTCTTAAAGGGGTCGTCCAGGAAAACATGGCACCGCACCTGTCCTCAGGTCTTGTGTGGTATTACAGCTCTGTCCTATTCACTTCAATGGAGGTGAACTGTAATACCAGACACAACCTGAGGACAGGTGTGGCACTGTGACTCCAATCCGGACACCACTTCTGTCCTGAGATGACACGACGGGGGAGGCGGATGTCAGAGCCACCCACCGCCATCACTGCAGACAGAACCACACAACTACGGCATGAGGGCAGGGCTTGTCCTGAGTGCCCTATCTCTTGTTATGGACAGATTTATAGTCACATGAACCCCGTCTGCATCAGAACCGCTAACCTAGGTCCGATCACATGACAGAGGGGGATCACCAAAAACCCTGCGCACCCTCAGCCCGTCCATCCAGCCCTTTCCTGGTTATATCTGCTTCTGGGAAAGCTGGGTGACCACCATTACCCCTCCTACTGGAGTGTGTTTGGGGATGGGACTAATGAACCTCTCACACTCCAGTAGGAGGGGTAATGGTGGTCACCCAGCTTTCCCAGACCCCTGAACGGTAAATCTCTCTAGTTGTGCTGAGACTGCTTGGGAATGTGACTAATGAACCTCTCAGTCTCAGCACAACTAGAGAGATTTATCGTTCAGGGGTCTGGGAAAGCTGGGTACCACACTAACAGCGGGCATATTGTTTATCACCCAGCTTTCCCAGGACTGTTACATCGTGTCCTTTATACAGAGTTTCCTGCACGACAAGGGGTGGCCCGGCCCGTCCTGTCCGGGGTCACGAGAGCAGCGGTCTGTGTGAGAGAGAGGGACAGACAGAGACACAGACCTTGCCTGCAGTGCAGCTGGTCTTCATGATCGCGCCTGCTGTCTCCCTGCAAACAGCTGCTCTGCTGTGTGACTCTGACCTGCGTCTGCGCAGTACAGAGCCAGAGAGCAGAAGCCATGGACGGGAGCCGTTCATTGACTCCTATGCCCTGTAGCTGCAGTATTCCATCTCTGTGTGTTTCGTTAATCGACACATACAGAAATTTAAAAAAATGGCAGCCCCCATAAAGAAGTAAAAGTAAGAAAAAAGTAAAAAGTAGAACATGAGAACACAAATAAAATTGATTTTAATATCATACTAAAAGCAATTTGATAAAAAAATAAATATTTCATGACACCTTCCCTTTAAGTTCTTGGGGCAGGAGATTATGTGAAGTGCTGGTCTGCTAGAAGAAAACATTAAAGCAATTTGTGTCCACATACAATGCATTTGGAAAGTCTTTAGACCCTTTCAATTTATTTCACATTTTGTTATGTTGAGGCCTTGTGCTAAAATAAAACAAAATTATTTTTTTTGCCACCATTCTGCACTCTTTTGGCATCGATATCGGCCTCCAGTCTTCTTGGCTATGATGCCACAGGGTTTGCACACCTGGATTTGGGGAATTTCTGCCATTCTTCTCTGCACAGATCCTCGCTGTCAGTTTGGATGGTGACGTTGTGGACAGCTATTCAAGTCTCTCCAGAGATGTTCGATTGGTTTCAAGTCCGGACCCTAGGTGGACCACTAAAAGACATTGACAGAGTTGTCCCCCCGCTACTCCTGTGTGGTCTTTGCTCTGTGCTTAGGGTCATTGTGTTGTTGGAAGGTGAGCCTTTGGTCGAGTCTGAGGTCCAGAGTACTCTGGATTAGGTTTTCATTAAGAATATCTCTGTCCTTTGCTCCATTCATCTTTCCCCTGATTCTGACCAGTCTCCTGGTCCCAGCCGCTAAAAAACCACCCCCACAACATGATGCTCACCCCACCATGCTTCACTGTAGGGATGGTATTGGGCAGGTGATGGGAAGTGACTGGTTTCCTCCATCTTGGTTTCATCAGACCACAGAATCTTGTTTCTCACAGTCTGAGAGTCCTCCAGGCGGCTTTCATGTGACATGCTAGTTCTTTTTACGGAGCGTCTTATTATGCTCCGTTTTTTAGCACAGAGGCGTATAAAGACGCCCCTTATGAACTAAATGCTGTTTTCCCCATTGATTTCAATGGGCAGATATTAGTAGGCGTTCAGTTTCTGGTTTTTCAGGTGTTTTTCGAGGTGTAAATGCCCCGAAATACGCTTGAAAACACTGCGTGTGAACATACCCTTACTGAGAAGAGGCTTCTTTCTGGCCACTCTGCCATAAAGCCCAGATTGGTGGAGTGCTGCAGTGATAATCGACCACCTGGAATTTTCTCCGATCTGCACACTGGATCTTTGGAGCTCAGCCAGAGTGATTATTGGGTTCTTGGTCACCTCTCTTACCAAGGCCCTTCTACTTAGTTTGATGGGGTGGCCAGCTCTAAGAAGAGTCCTGGTTTTTCCAAACCTCTTCAATTTGAACAACATGAATTATGGAGGCCTCTGTGCTCTTGGGACCATTTAGTACAGCAGAAATGTTTTGTACCCTTCTCCAAATCTGTGCCTCCACACAATCCTGTCTCTGAGCTCTATGGGCAGTTCTTTCCTCCTCATGGCTTGATATTTGCTCTGATATACATTGTCAGCTGTGCACTGTCCATACATACAGAACTAGTAGGGATACTAAGAAACAAGAGAAGTGGTACTGTGCACTGTCCTCACATACAGAACTAGTAGAGATACTAAGAAACAAGAGAAGTGGTACTGTGCACTGTCCATACATACAGAACTAGTATAGATACTAAGAAACATGAGAAGTGGTACTGTGCACTGTCCATACATACAGAACTAGTAGGGATACTAAGAAACAAGAGAAGTGGTACTGTGCACTGTCCTCACATACAGAACTAGTAGAGATACTAAGAAACAAGAGAAGTGGTACTGTGCACTGTCCATACATACAGAACTAGTATAGATACTAAGAAACATGAGAAGTGGTACTGTGCACTGTCCATACATACAGAACTAGTAGGGATACTAAGAAACAAGAGAAGTGGTACTGTGCACTGTCCTCACATACAGAACTAGTAGAGATACTAAGAAACAAGAGAAGTGGTACTGTGCACTGTCCATACATACAGAACTAGTATAGATACTAAGAAACATGAGAAGTGGTACTGTGCACTGTCCATACATACAGAACTAGTAGGGATACTAAGAAACAAGAGAAGTGGTACTGTGCACTGTCCTCACATACAGAACTAGTAGAGATACTAAGAAACAAGAGAAGTGGTACTGTGCACTGTCCATACATACAGAACTAGTATAGATACTAAGAAACATGAGAAGTGGTACTGTGCACTGTCCATACATACAGAACTAGTAGGGATACTAAGAAACAAGAGAAGTGGTACTGTGCACTGTCCTCACATACAGAACTAGTAGAGATACTAAGAAACATGAGAAGTGGTACTGTGCACTGTCCATACATACTGAACTAGTACAGACACTAAGAAATAAGAGAGGTGGTACTGTGCACTGTCTATACTTATGGGGTATGATCCAGCTTGGTCCCCCGCTCATGTGACAGGACTGAATTGTCATACTGTGCACTGTATGCATCTGTCAGAGCCCTGCACAGTGTCAGGGACAGGGTCTGTACGGTTTGTCCCCTGGATCCATCTGATGACAGAAATGATTGAATTAATCAGGCAATTCGCACTAGTGCTGACATAACTTGCGTGGTCCACGTGATGCCACAGACAGGAGGCACAGAGACCCTGCAATGTCCAAAGCAGCCGCTGCCATAAGTGGGTGCAAATTAGCACCGACATCTTCATAATGCAGAGTGCTCATATTGTGAGAGGTCTTGTTACAGAGGACACTCAGCTTTCAAGTGTCTTCACAAGGGCCATTGTAGAAGAGGTGATTGTACTGTGCAGCTTCCTCATTATCCCCAGCACATGTGGCTCATTACTGGGCCCTTGCCAGGGAGAACTCCACGTGTTACTGTGCAAGGGAAGGGACCATGCTACACGTGATTCTGTACCAGAGGACACGTTACACATATTAGACGAGGTCCATAGATCAGAAGATCCAGCCCCTACATATATTGGATGGTGAGGACCGGCAATGGAGACAGACTAATAAAGCAGCTCTTTCAGCAGAACAGAGTATTTCAGAAGAGGAGTGAACTGATTTGTGCTGCCTCAATCTCCACACCTATCTTCTTCTTTCTCTATCAATGATCCATGAATGCTAAGCATATAGAACCCCACTCAGGCCTGCTCCACAGCCTCGCCTAAACATGCCCATACCTACCACATAGGATACACTGTACACGTCTTATTATATATGTCCTTAAATCATAGTCTAATTCCTTATGTAATGACCCCACCACATAAACATGCCTTAGCCTACCACATGTCATTTAGTCACCACATAAAATATCTATTTCATATGCACATAAGGGCTTGACATCTTTAAGGAGGCTCTAACATCGATCCCCCCCCAATGAATAACCCACTGCTTTATATGTAATTATGTGTCATGTTCCCCCAAACTAACCCTGTATTCCAAAGCTGATCTGCCCTAGATTCCTATGTACAAACAGCAATAAGTTTGAATTTATTTACAAGAGAACAACAAGAACATGTTTCCTTTGTAATCAAGGTACACAGCCCTCCCTCCCGCATCTCATTTCACAACATTATCCAGTTCCTTCCCGCTCATTCTACGTTTAGGCTCCGTGACAGAAAAGGTTAAAATGACATGACGCCACAATGTCAGCACTTGTGCCAAAAACAAACATCTGATTGTCTAATTAATGTGAAAATTGGAAAGATACAATCTCTGCCTCCTGGGGTAGAGGCTTCACTGGCGACCTTGTTTTGATTTACCAGAATAACTAACAATGTAACGAACTGATGACACCTACGATACTTGTGTTTAACATGTAAATGAAGAATCTCCTCTCTAAAGACGGAAACATGACGGCGACTGAACACGTTACCAGCAATGCACGATAAATAACGTCTGCCACTCTTAACGCGAACCGCAACTAAACTCACAACCGGCGCAATTCATGCACTGCGAACCCAAAATTTTTAAAGTATGAATAAATAAATATGAGGGATAGCTTGACACTTTTCTCTTTTGTATCCACTCCTGTGTTTGGCCCAAGAAAACAGCATCTTTACTGCATGTATGAATCCAGCCAAACAATTATTATTCCTCCATAACAATGAACAAGCCCTTCTTATATGAGTTGGGATATGCCACAACTTATATTTAAAGTGGCACATAAAAAGTACCACCATCAGCGTCTTATACCATAAACTGGTTTCACATCAGCATGTCAACGCTCTTCAGAGAAAACACAAGCTCTGCCAGTTGTAACTTTCATGCAATAATCATAAGGCTGGATTCACACAAGCATGTTCGGTCCGTAAAGGACGGAACATATTTCGACCGCAAGTCCCGGACCGAACACACTGCAGGGAGCCGGGCTCCTAGCATCATAGCTATGTACGACGCTAGGAGTCCCTGGCTTGCGTACTGTAATCATGTTTTCAGTATGGTACAGTAGTTATACGGATAGGAAGGGACTCCTAGCATCATACATAACTATGATGCTAGGAACCCGGCTCTCTGCAGTGTGTTCGGTCCGGGACTTGCGGCCGAAATACGTTCCGTCCTTTACAGACCAAACATGCTCGTGTGAATCCAGCCTAACAATCTGCAGGAAACAAAGCAACGTATTATCGAGTTAATTGCAAATGAATAAAAGAACAATGGTCAGCCCTTCAGAAGCTGAGTGTTAGGGTGAAGTCCGCCATTAGTATTGTGGTAAATCACACTGTTGCCCTAGCCATCCACGTTGCCTGAGTTCAGATGAATCTACCAGCTGTCATTTTAGGGATTCGCAGTGGGCGAAGATTTCCGCCACTCACAATTTTTTTTTCATCTTTTAATGAATGTCTCAATGTTGATAGCTGCAGGATGTAATAGAGCAAAGAAGAGCAGCATCTTCTCAGGATCCTTCCAGTAGTAAAAATAGTAGATTCCAGTCCCTGCAGTGGGGTGGAAAAATCGGTTGTCAAGTACAATTATACTTCGACTTAGTCTCTGTGTGAACCCATGCATACCACCGTCCTTAAAGGGCTCACATCAGTTATACCTACTGCTGCCTGGATACATCCTTCCCTGCACATATCACCTGCCTTTAAAGAGCCATGACCAATCCTACCAGATACATCCTTCCCTGCACATATCACCTGTCTTATAAGAGCCCGGACCAATCCTACCAGATACATCCATCCCCGTATAGATCACCTGCCTTTAAAGAGCCATGACCAATCCTACCATTTACATCTGTCCCTGTACATATCACCTGCCTTATAAGAGCCAGGACCAATCCTACCAGATACATCCATCCCTGTACATATCACCTGCCTTATAAGAGCCACGACAAATCCTACCAGATACATCTATCCCTGTACATATCACCTGCCTTATAAAAGCCAATCCTACTAGAAACATCCATCCTGTGGACCCACTAGGTCGCTCCGCCGTAGCGGAGTAGCAGCTGGCCAAACAGTCCTAGTACAAAAGGGCCTTTAATAGTCCAGACAGTAATGGTGGCTCGGCACAGATAAACTTGTAGACACCAGATGTGGTGTATATCAGCAGGCGTGACCGGTGGCACAACACGACTCCCAACAGATTAAGGCACAGGAACAGATATAGCACGGGATACAGGTATCTTTTTTGAAGTCCAGGATCTCCTTAACCTCGAATACATCGGAAGAACAGCTGGGAGCAACTGCAGGGCTAGGTGTTCTTGTGGAGCGGTTCAGGACCACAGACTTCAGGAGGGACACATGAATGGAGTTGGGGATCCTGAGGGTAGGAGTCAGCCGAAGCTTGTAAGAGACGGGGTTGATTTGCTGTAGGATCTGAAAGGGTTCGAGGAACCTGGGAGCAAACTTGATGGCACCCTCAGCCAGATATTCCTTGAGGATAGCCAGACTTTGGTACCTGGAAGATACAGAGGTGGCTCTCTTCTCTTAGCATCTGCTTTTCGCTTCATGCGATCGACTGCCTGCAGAATAGAGGACCAGGTTTGCTACCAGACCTGTAGACAATCTCTAAATGCAGAGTCAGCTGCGGGTACCAGGGATGTAGCCGGAACAGGAAGAGGAATTTGTGGATGTTGGCCGTAGACAATGAAGAACGGTGTAGAAGCAGTGGACTCACTTGTGTGGTTATTGTACGAGAACTCCGCCAATGGAAGAAGCTGTACCCAGTCATCATGCTGCATGGAGATGAAGTGGTGAAGATAAATCTCCATGATTTGGTTAATCCTCTCGACTTGGCCATTGGGGCCGACTGGGGATGATAGGCTGAAGAAAAGTCCAACTTCACGTCTTTATAGAGGGCTGTCCAGAATTTCGAGGTGAACTGAACCCCCCGATCAGACACGATATGAAGAGGCAAGCCATGCAAACGGAAGATGTGCTGGATGAAGAGATTCGCCAGTCGAGCAGATGGTAGGCTGGTCAGCAGGATAAAATGAGCCATCTTCGAGAACCGGTCCACCACCACCCAGACCGTATTGCATCCTGCAGTTGAAGGAATGTCAGTGACAAAGTCCATTGCTATATGCTGCCAGGGAGCATTGGGCACAGGTAGAGGTTGGAGCAGACCGGCGGGCTTGGAGTGAGCAACTTTGTTGGAAGCACACACAGTGCAGGACGAGACAAAGTCCACAATATATTTGGGCAGCGTGGGCCACCAGAAATTATGGGCAATCAGATCTCGGGTTTTACGAGCACCTGCGTGCCCAGACAGTTTGGAGCTGTGCCCCCATCAAAGGATTCTTCTCCTGTCTGCCAACCGCACAAAACTCCTCCCTGGAGGGATGTCACTAACTTGCAGAGGATTAGCAGAAATAATACAGGATGGGTCATTGGTACTTTGCGGAGGCTCCACGGTGTCCTCTGTTTCAAATTACCTGGGCAGGGTAGTGGTGCACAAACTAGAACCGGGCGAAGGACAGCGACCATCTGGCTTGGCAGGGGTTTAGCCGCTGGGCCGACTGCAGGTAGGTGAGGTCCTTGTGGGCGGTATATATCAGGATGGGATGAGCTGCGCACTCTAGTAGATGTCTCCACTCCTCCAGAGACAATTTGATGGCCAGTAACTCCCGATCCCCAATAGAGTAATTGCGCTCTACTGGAGAAAAACGTCTAGTGTAATAACCACAGACCACTGCCTTCCCTTTCGAACCTCTCTTGGACAGAAATGCACCTGCCCCAACAGAGGAGGCGTCCACCTCCAACGAAAACTGTCAGGACACGTCAGGATGATGGAGGGTTGAGGCTGACGTGAAGGCCCTCTTAAGGCTATTGAATGCAGATTTTGCCTCTGAGGTCCACACTTTGGCGTTCATACTTTTCTTTGTGAGAGTGGAGATGGGAGCCGTCAGTGAAGAGAAGTTTGGGATAAACTGCTGGTAGAATTTGGCGAATCCAAAAAATCGCTGTTTGGACCTCAGGCCTTGAGGACGTGGCCATTCCAGGATAGACTTTACTTGCTCAGGTTCCATCTTGAGGCTGTGATCTGAGATGATGTATCCCAGGAAGGGTAGAGAGTTCTTCTCAAACACGCATTTCTCCAGCTTGGCATACAAACGATTCTCCCTTAATTGCAGCAAAACTTGACGGACATGCCTCTGATGCGTCGTCGGATCTGGAGAGAAGATCAAAATATCGAGATAGACCACAACACAGACATAGAGGAGATCTCGGAAGATATCATTGACGAATTCTTGGAAGACCGCAGGAGCTTTACACAGACCGAAGGGCATAACCAGGTATTCATAGTACCCGTCTCGAGTGTTGAATGCCGTCTTCCATTCGTCACCCCGGCGAATCCGGATCAAGTTGTAAGCCCCATGCAGGTTTAGTTTAGAAAAAATGTTGGCTCCTGGTATGCGGTCAAATAGTTTGGATATTATTGGCAATTTATATTTGTTCTTGACTGTGATTTGATTGAGACCATGGTCGTCGATGCAAGACCGAAGAGATCCCTCTTTTTTCTTGACAGAGAAGAACCCAGCCCCGGCCGGGGAGGAGGATCTTTGTATGAAACCACTCTCCAGATTCTCCTTGATAAAGGCCAACATGGACTGAGTCTCTGGCAAGGAGAGGGGGTATACCCGTTCATGGGGAAGGGATGTATTTGGAACCAGTTCAATGGGGCAATCATAAGCTCGGTGTGGGGGCAGCGTCTCAGCCTTCCTCTTGCTGAAGACATCCACAAACAGAGCGAAATGAGGGGGTAATCCTGCCAATGACTGAGGCAGAGGAGGTTGGACAGGATGGATCTGCAACAGACAGCGATTGAGACATTTGGAGCCCCATTTGAGAACCTCTCCGGAATTCCAGTCCAGGACTGGGGCATGTAGTCGAAGCCAAGGCAGACCCAGCAGAACAGGGTTGACGTCTTTGGGCAAAACAAGAAACAAAATTAGTTCCGAATGAAGGGCTCCAACTTGGAGCTTCAGCGGCTTGGTCTCAGATACAGTACAATCGGATCGGGCAGAGGCAGTCCATTCACAGAGGCAACAGCATTCTGGACTCTGGCTGCCATGTTGTTTTTTAAATGCCAGAAATATGATTTGAAGTGAATTTAAATTCTTAGCAGAAATTTCTCACATATTTAACCCTTTTCCACTCCGTGCATAAACAGGCATATATTAATTAGCAGGCGCAGCGGCGCTCCCAGGAGACCCTGTTCTCGTGTGTGCCACATACTTTGGTTTCATCTCTCTCTTCATACAGCAAAGAAAAGAACATTCTGCAAAAAGAAAACATAAAACCCCTGTTGGCGATAAATCTACAAACTGCGCCGCTGCCCCCCGGCGTGAGGAGTAAAGTGAGTAATTAGTGGAAATGGAAGGGGGGCTCGTTACTTAGATACTCACAATGCGCCTTCCACCCGCACGTTTTATTCTGTCATTTAGATTCAGAATTATAATCATATTTATTACATAAGAGATGCTGAGTGCACAATACAGAAGCAAATCTCAGTCTGAGCGCATATACTGATCTGTGTCAGCCAGCCAGGAGGGCACCACAGTCCCTTAAGATGCCGATGTCAAATCATGAAACGCTGTGATGTCATCCAGGGTGATACATCAGTGTTACGGTCACATGGCTGCATGGGATCTGTGACTTTAGGTGATCAAACCAGTTTAAATACACAGAAGAAACACCAAACTGGAACCCAGATGAACATATAAACCATGCTGGTAGGAGCCGTAAATATGAGATGAGGTGATCCGCATAGAGAAGATACAGCTCTACTTTATGTAAGTGATAAATCCCTATATCAAGTTAGAAATTATTCTGGACAGAGAGTAAAAGATAACTTCCTACAAAGAGTAAAGGTCCTATTACACGGGCCGATATGGGGCTTAAAAACGAGCTGCGATCACTGAGGCAGCTTGTGGACCGGTGCTCGTTTGCTCCTATCACAAGGAGCTATGTCTGGGGATGATCGATCGTTACTATGATCGCTAGTCCTCAGACATTTCTATCATGTAGGCAGCACATTGTTTACACAGGGAGATGTGCTGCCGACAACGATAATATTTCATGATGCATAAACGATATAATCAGCCAATGAACGAGTGTTTGTACAGGGCAATGTGTGGGAGCAAGCGTTCATATGAACGCTCGTTTGCCCGATAATTGGCTAGTGTAAAAGGGCCTTAAGAATTGACTCCTTACAGAGAGTAAGAAATTACTCCCGACAGAGAGAACGAATGGTCAGGTGAGGCAGGGTCTCGTAATCGCTCTGTTACAAGGACCTTACGACATTCGCTTTAGTAAACATCCCACTATGTCCCTGCATCATACCATGGTCTTCCATAGGAGGTGGAGCTCAACCCTTGGTGTTTTGGGATCTGTTTAAGAAAACAGTCCCTTCAGAAGATAACTGTTCACTGCAGTTTTATGTGGTCATCTCATAGAGGTTTTGTTGTTCGTCATTTACACGTCCGTGACCTACATGAGGCAGGCCGCCTTTCTTATTGTATCTGCCTTTGGCCTCCAGAACAGACTGACCCAGAAAAGTTTAGACACTATCTAGACCAGCGTTGGTCAACCAGATATATTGTGAGGGTCTGTTCTGGGGGAATACGGAGCAAAGGCATATTAATGTATACATAGTTACATAAACATACACACGACACAGCTCTTGAAATGGGAAAGACACCACAGTGCCACCATAACAGAGGAGACATAAGAGCTCTTTCAGTCTTCCAGTGCAGCAGTGCAAATTCGCATACAAAAGCTCATGTCTGATCACTATCCAGGGGAAGGCAGCGGCACTACATGAATTTGCCTTACCAACACATTAGGCACCCAGTTGGGGATCATATATCTAGACACATCTACTTGGCATGATACCGCCATAAAGAGGCACAGCAGAGCTTAGCATGTCCTGGGCCTATGTCTTACAATAGTTAGAAGGTAATTATTAGGCTGGTGTTTAGCATGATCTGGTTACACTCACTGGATGGTTGAATCTTCTCATTGCCCTATTCAATTTCATGGGCTGTGGCATTTTACGTTAAAGAAATACAGTCCCTGCCTCCTGGTAACACTGTACATGGCAGGTCCCTGTGTCAGGTTTTCATCACTTCTCAGCAGGCTGTGGGCAGAGAGAATTAAAAAGAGGATTATTGTACGGGTAGAAATACCTTATGATCACCACTGTGGACGTGGACTCACATTCGGACAAGTTCTGAATCATCCCACTCATTGGTCACAGTGGTAAATAGCTTGCAGTTGGTTAGGTTACCTATTATTTTGGGGATGTTTTTTGTTAATAGTTGTTACTTTTACACTCCCCTTGATGTGCGCAGGGAGCTTGTCATCCTCCTGATAAAGCACTCGCTGAGTATAAAGCGCCTAGACGACCGCTCCCTATCACAGACGCTTCTTATAATCAAAGATTTAACATAGAGCAACTTGTCTCCATGATTCACTCCTCTATAAATATCGTCCGCATCCTGTTTGTTTAGAACAAGAATCAAGTAATCTGTAATTAGCATAATACTGGCCATGGACGTCGGGAGTAAGGGATTTGAATGGTTAAGAAATTAAATCTCAGTCTCTTCCAGGGGCTGCCCACATACTGGTGACAGGGTTCCAATTCAGATCAGCCGGTTGACGGTTGTGAAATCTCGTGTATTATTATCTTTCACCGTCGTTTGGAGATTCTGCAAATCACTTATTGTCCGCAACATGGCTGTACCCAAGGAGCAAAAGCAGAGTGGCCCCCTTCTGTGCGAGGTCCATGCTGATGGCATTAAATGTGACTTACATTTCACACATATATAACAAACACCGTAGACGTCATGTCAATCATCACCATCTTTCATGATGGGGGGGGGGGGGGAGAGGGGTCCATGTACAATGAAAATGAATTGGTTGTGTCCTGCTCAGTTCTGCTCCTAGTGGTCAGAGTGACACATTACATATCCAAAGACCAGAGCTCGTCACATTGTCCTTGGGTTCATAACTGTAGCCAACATTTGATTTATCAGACTCCCTGGAGTGTCTTGTCTTTGACTTATCCTCCATACCAGCTTTAAGCTCACGTTGAACTGATGTGGAGCTCTATGGTCCGCTTCTGTGTTGTAGATTTCCTGGACCAGTGTCCTACCGTGTAAGGTCCTCTTGAAGCAAGATGTCATACATTATGTCCCATATAATTTTTATTCACTTTCTAAGTGGTAGTGGCCATCATAAAACCTAGAAACCACCCCACCTATGTTTCACTGAAGTGATCTTGACCTGTCCATGACATTCTTGACTATCTGCACCCTTCTGGCCACTCTGTATCGTCATGAGAGACCCTAGTGATAAATGTCCTTGAACTGCTCTGTTACCTTCTGAAAGTGACCCTAAACCTGGCTGTCACAGCCTGCGCCCCCAAGTGGGACTCTAATGCTAAGATTATAGTCACTGGCGAGGTGACATATTAAGCAGAGATAGAACATTCTGCACATGGCACTTCGGGGCAGATATAAAGTCATTTTGCAGAACATGTTCATATAAAAGAGCAAGAAGTAACCCAGAAAATGTAATGGAGAAGTCTTAACCCTTTCAGGCCCTGCATGATCGGACTACACCGCTCCGATGTGAACCCCACGACTTGTATCGTCTCAGTGATCAATTAACCAACCCCACAGATTAGTGGCTCCACACATCATGTGATGGCATGCTAATTCTGAATGTCTAATTTTCATTTCAATTCTACAATGCCATCTACACGGGGAATAAGCCATCTCTGCTAAGCTGCGCTACCTCCACATTAACCCACATCACTGGGAATTCATCCCCGGAGTATTTTCCTGTTTTTTGGGCATTTTAGAATGAATGATTTTCTTAATCCCTGGTGAATTTGTTTCTATGGAAACCTCGCAGCCTGCACCAGGCTCCGAGGGGGCATCCATTTTAACCTGCTTGACATCTAATACATTTCCTAACACAAGCTCTGCAGTCCACATGGAAAAAACACTTGTGTGCAGGGATAATGATCTAGTGTAGTGCATCTTGGCAGTCAGTGCTGCTGAGCTCCATTCACAGTGTCCGTGCACGCCACCTGTACGACCTGCAGGGAGCTGACTAACTGGACGAATTGAGTGAACCTATCAGCTACACAATGGAAGCAGGCATTTTTTTTAACTTTGCCTAATTGGCCCTTTAAGATGGCTGCCCACTTTATCTGCCTACTGACTGTTTTTGTTATTTTGCTTATTTACCATACGCCTCTTCAGAATAAGTTCTTATAAACATAGGAGTTGCCCATTCAAACTGGTAGAACAATCAGCTGATATGTAAAGCATGGTGCAAAGCAACGCAAAAGGTACCATAGCTACCTGCCCATGGAATGATGTCCTCTGGTATTGACAACCAACTTTACACAAGCTCAAAATAGAGAAAAGGTGGCCTCAATCGTAAATAACTCAATCCTCCCATATGTGCTATGTAAATTCTGACTGGTCCTGTCTTAGGAGAATTAGGAACTGTTGACTATGTATATGCCCTCAACCAAGGGAACATACAATATAGTTATACAGTACTTCACTAAGAACTCCAAAAGAAGGAAAACCAACACCGGGAGGACAATGGTGAGGGTCACCGAAGATTTACTAATCAGGATCATATAATCGGTGGTAGATTAATAGATTCAATGTCAATACGTTTTTTAGTTTCCCGATGTTAAACATGCCCCAGCAGATGTTCTCAGGAGATCAAAACCTCTGAAATATATCAGCATGGATTTTAATGCCCTCAGTACAATGACTAACAACGGTCAATAAAGAAGTGTCCTCCAGCATATTGTCCAGTGACTTGGTGGTCCACGTTAAGATGTCTTCAGCATTATTGGCAAGAAGTCACCAGCTTGGAGATCCAGTTCCTTAACCTCAACTGACATCAATAAGCTGAGATCCTGAGTAATGAAGAATACACAACACCTGTTAATACCTCAGTGTATTATGATTATATAATAGTATAATTGTAATATAAAGCTGTTCCCGGTTTCTTGCCAATAATGGCCATCATACATTTTTCATTCAAGAAAGATGGCCTAAAAGTGTCCTGCGAGTCTGACCTTCTGTAGAGAGATTTATTCTCAGCAGTCTCATTATAAATGTCTGCTGCAGGATTAGAGGTCACCTAGGCCTCTCATGTGGTTGAGATGTTGGGTAGAGATGAATGAATCCATTATATTATAAATGAATCTAATTCAGTGCAAATTTCCCAAATGTTTGAAATCTGCAAATTCCTAAACTTTTGAGGTTTGCAGTGCATGAATCACGGCAAAATGGCAGGTATTGGTGGGCGCAACCCACCCTGTTACAGATTAGAAAAAGGATCACATGACCTTGCCCTGCAGACAGCTTTCCCAAAGTGTACTGTAGTTTTATACCCATACCCTTATATGTTGCTGTCACTTTGACATTGCTAATTCTGGTTTAGTGTTAAAATGCCTGAAAGGGGTTGGTACAGTCCTAAAAGACATAAGAGAGTCAAACATGAGTTTTCAGGGCAATCGAGATGGAAATTTATTCAGACCGAATCAAAATGGATGGTCGTTTCAACTGAATTGGACCCAATACAAATTTTGGGAAATTGGGCTACTCTTTGTTATTGGGCCAATTAATTCCTGGACCACGGCTGGTGGGTTTTTGCTGGGAGATGTATAGAAATAAATAGGCCGGGAGATTACACATACTGAAACTAATTATGTGATCAGTTAATGCAGCAGGTGTCACCAGGAGACGAGAGATGACTTCACATACAAGCCTCATAACACGCGTCACACTAATGGTGTGTTTGGATAAACCGCCCACGTGCCACTAATGACCCCAGACCCTGGGCGCACAGAGTAGGTTACGGGTGCAGCATTCTGCTTTGTGATGTGTGATGAACGACTGCAGCGTCCTTATTAGAGAGGTTTCCGGATGATGAAAGGCTCACAGCAAAGTGGTGTTAAAATGTTTGTTTCCTGCAGCCTCCTCCGGCTGCCGAGAGCCGCGCGCTTTGATCTGACGTCTATTTAAGAGATGCATTTTCCATCTAATGGTCACAACGTGATTTGTTTGAAGTGAGGTGACAGGAGGGGATATGTTCTACCAGCACTGGAGAAGCTATGAGGACCAAACCTCAGGTATCTGTATTCCGGACACCGTCAGCATCGCAATGCCAGGGGTCTGCCTGCTTTAAGCCTGGACACCCTCTAGCTGCTTATCCTGAGGAGCACAGAGATCAGGATCAGTCCGGGAATAGGATAAACTCCGTATATGAGCTGATTAGTAGCGCAAAGAAAGCAGGAAAGCAAGCAGAAGTCACAATTTTAGGGGTGTTGGGAAGTGCCTTGTGACCCCTTATCGCTCTCAGTTTAGGGCCCAGGTTTGTGCTGATGTTTGGTGATTTTAGTATGATCGTTAAACACAAACTTGTAAAAACAGGGCACTACATTGCACACAAATCTTTGCCTGGGATGTAACTAGTGACTAGTAGTCCCTGTGCCCTCAGGAGAAATTATGTTTTTCAGTGAATATTCAACATGTTACTTTCAAGTGGATAAAGAATGTGATGTAAAGTCCACGTGTGGACAGACAATCTGGATCCTGCGGTCAATCCTCATCCATATAACATATAGGAATAATGGCCCTGTGCACCACACACTTCACCATTTTTCTGATTATTGGATGGGCCTTTCATTTCATATATTTATCCTGAATGTTCATCACTGCACATCACAAAAGTACGTCCCAGTAATGACCAAGGGCTCAGGATCCTTCACCTTGGAGGCAATGCGAAAGTCGAGCCATGTTGTATTGTTGAATTCATGTGCAGTATACTTAGAGCACATGAATCCTCTCCACCATGTGTCTTCCATTCGTGTAAACCCAGGAACGCTGTACACCTAGGAAATCAAAGGGAGACACTCTACTTACCTTTTCCTGTTGTCGGAGCATATACAGTTCGTATATATAACAGCGCCCAGACAAATAGTACATATAATATCTAAATAATGTCACAGTGCCTCATTGTGCCATGCCGTTCCCCATTAATGCTGTACATGTCACATTGTGCCATATAGTGTCATACTGTGCCTTATCCTGGCTTGCACATTATGCCCGGGTTTGTATCCTGCGGTTTAACTGGTCATACATAGATCTTTCACCCTGGCCCATGTCCTGTGCAGAGATGAGGGGCCTAGGGACGGCATATAAAATACTTCAGGTGAATAATGTATATGCTGCAGCGGAGCATTAACTAGTTCTCCGTCACACAAACTGCCTGTCTCTGTAAACAAATGTTCGGGCCTGTGATCTCATTATTAGCTCCATCCGCCAGGGCTCCCGCGTCTGTCCTTGGGGAAAGCGAGAAATCCTAACGTAACTATTTAATAAGAAATCTCATTTCCTGCCGGAGTCCGGGAGATCTATAGATTATTTATTAAAACATGAATTCTACGGGAACGAGGAGAACAAACGGAATAAACAGAGAACTCTGCCCTTTCCACTTCGCTCTAGGGGCAGCTCTGCCCAGGGGTTCAGTGCATGATGCTGCACAGGTTGGGTGGAGTCCTGGTGTGTAGTCTCCAGCAGTGTTCTCTGGCTCTCTTAACTGTGGCTGTCAGGGTATGCTGAGAGTTGTCGTTTTGCAACATCTGCAGATGCCTATAGGCGCTCAGAAGTGCCCACATTCTGCATGATAAATAGGGCTGATCTTCTAGGTGAGCGTTGGGTGAGAGCTGATAACACAGTGAGGTACAGAATAATACATCACTATTACCATTCCCTGTGACATTTAGACGCCCGTCCGTTTATACAAGATCTTCTCGCAAACACACAGCACGCCCTGGATACATATCATTGTTGACATTTACAGAGGTCTCGCATCCGCTCAATCCCCCCATCTCCTTCCCTAATACAGATGAAGTCCACAGAGTCAGCGCGCTGGCATTCCCAATATGATTCTGGAGATGATGTGGAGGCAGTAGCTGGTTGTAACGTAGGGATTTATAACACATCCTGATAAGGAGCTGTAAAGAGTTGTTCTCTATCCATAACGATCTGCCATTTTTTAGACCCCTCTATGTAGACCATGCCAACCACAGATATACCCACTCTGTGATAAACCACGCCCACCACACAAATATACCACACCATGATAAACCACGCCCACTCAACAAATAAACCACATTTCATAATAAACCACGCCCACTCCACAAATAATCCACACTTAATTATAAACCACGCCCACTTCACAAATATACCACACTTCATGATAAACCACACTCCATGATAAACCACGCACACTGCACAAATATACCGCACTTAATGATAAGCCAAGCCCAACTCCATGAATATAACACTCCATGATAAACCACGAACACTCCACAATTATACCACACGTCATGATAAGCCACGTCCACTCCACAAAGAAACTACACTCCATGATAAATCCCACCCACCACAAATATACCACACTTCATGATAAACCACGCCCACTCCACAAATATACCACACTCCATGATAAACCATGCCCGCTTCACAGATATACCACAATCCATGATATGCCACACCCACTCCATAAATATACCGCACTCCATGATAAACCTTACCCACTACAAATATACGAACCTCCATGATAAATCCCACCCACCACAAATATACCACACTTCATGATAAACCACGCCCACTCCACAAATATTCCACACTCCATGATAAACCCCACCCACCACAAATATACCACACTCCATGATAAACCATGCCCGCTTCACAGATATACCACAATCCATGATATGCCACACCCACTCCATAATAAACCTTACCCACTACAAATATACAAACCTCCATGATAAATCCCACCCACCACAAATATACCACACTTCATGATAAACCACGCCCACTCCACAAATATTCCACACTCCATGATAAACCCCACCCACCACAAATATACCACACTCCATGATAAACCATGCCCGCTTCACAGATATACCACAATCCATGATATGCCACACCCCCTCCATAAATATACTGCACTCCATGATAAACCTTACCCACTACAAATATACGAACCTCCATGATAAACCCCGCCCATCACAAATATTCCACACTACATGATAAACCACACCCATCACAAATATACCACTCTCCATGATAAACCCACCACAAATATACAACACTTCATGATAAACCCCGCCCATCACAAATATACCACTCCCCAAAATAAACCCCACCTATCACAAACATACCACTCTCCATGATAAACCCCACCCACTACAAATATGCAACACTTCATGATAAACCCCACCCACCACAAATATACCACAATCCATGATAAACTTTAACCACTGTAAAAATATACGACACTCCATGATAAATCCCACCCACCACAAATATACCACACTCCATGATAAACCACGCCCACTAAACAGATATGCCACAATCCATGATAAATCCCACCCACAACAAATATACCACACTCCATCATATAGCACTCCTACTACAAATACACACTTCATGGTAAACCACGCCCACTCCACAAATATACCACACTTCATAATAAACCCCACCCATCACAAATATACCACCCTTCATGATAAACCATGCCCACTCCACAAATATACCACACTTCATGATAAACTACGCCCACTCCACAAATATACCACACTTCTTGATAAACCACGCCCACTCCACAAATATACCGCACTCCATGATAAACCCCACCCACCACAAATATACAACACTCCATGATAAACCCCACCCATCAAAAATATACCACACTTTATGACATACCACACACACACTCCACAAATATACTACCTTATCTCCATGATAAACCCTACCCACCACAAATATACCACTCTCCATGATTAACCCTACCCACCAGAAATATAGAACACTTCATTATAAAGCCCACCCATCACAAACATACCACACTTCATGATAAACCACTCCACAAATATACCACACTTCATGATAAACCCCACCTGCCACAAATATACAACACTTCATGATAAAGCCCACCCATCACAAATATACCACACTTCATGATAAACCCCACCCATCACATATATTCCACTCCATGATAAACCCCACCCATCACGAATATACCACACACCATGATAAACCCCACCCATCACAAATATACAACATTCCATGATAAACCCCACCCATCACAAATATACAACATTCCATGATAAACCCCACCCACCACAAATATACCACACTCCATGATAAACCACGCCCACTCCACAAATATACCACACTCCGTGATAAACCACGCCCACTCCACAAATATACCACACTCCATTATAAACCACGCCCACTTCACAAATATACCACACTCCATGATAAACCCCACCCACCACAAATATACCACACCATGATAAACCACGCCCACTCCACAAATATACCACACTCCGTGATAAACCACACCCACTCCACAAATATACCACACTCCATTATAAACCACGCCCACTTCACAAATATACCACACACCCTGATAAACCCACCACAAATATATAACACTCCATGATAAATCACGCCCACTCCACAAAAATATCACTCTCCATAATAAACCCCACCCATCACAAATATACCACTCTCCATGATAAACCCCACCCATCACAATTATACCACTCTCCATGATAAACCCCACCTATCATAAATATACCACTCTACATGATAAATTACACCCACTGTACAAATAAATCCACAGGTAAACCACACTTAATTACATACAAACCACACTCTATGATAAACCACACCCACTCTACTTATAAACCACGCCCTCACTCCACAGGTAAACCACACACCATCTACAAGCAGACCACACCTACTTCAATAATAAAGCACACCTACTCCACAGGAAACCAGACCTATTTCATGGTAAACTACATCTACCCAGATTTTCACACAATTCCCTGCTCTGCATCACATAACTATTTGGAGAGGACTAATGGCCATATTCATCCTGAGATTTCTGATTCATGAACAGAATGCCAAAACTATAAAAACGACTGACACTTCACAGACAGAGCAGTAGGATAAAACTGGGTGACAACCAATGTGGGCAGTGTATCGGCGGCCATTATTGGTTGTCACCGAGCAGCTGGTCCCTGTAAAAGAGACGAAGAAACGACGGAAGCAGCTGAATAGAATACCAAGAGATGTCACTAGGACAGAAGTAAATATTACATCAGTGATGAGTACCTGATCATTTGGAGGGGGCTCGTATTGTGTCAGGATTGTACTCACCATCAGAGCTTACAATCTACTCCACCACTCACCATAGACGATAATATTGTACAGAACACCATGTACAGAATAATGTGAAGCACAATGTAAGGGTCGCCCCCGATGAGGATCAGTATGGAGGGTGAAGCATACCAGTGCTGCTGTGAACCCCCAGTTAGAACCAACCGGATACCCTAAGTCGCCACGATCTGGTGCAGAGCGTCAGCTGGGGGTTTGTGCTTCTAGTGTGCGTCTGACACTGATAAACTCGCTCTATTGTTGTGTTTAGAGTTGGGGGCACAGGAGACTTCCTGACCTGGATTTTAATGCAATAAGTTGCGTCGTGCTCCGTGCGGCTCGCTCTCAGGACGTGCTACTTTTTATAGGTACAACCTAGAAATTATGCAGACGCAGAGTACGGCAGCGTAGGGGGAAAACATAAATCACAGCCTTTCCGTGCAGCATCCTGGCAGGCATTTTATGTGTCTTCAATAAAAGGATCGCAGCGTCTAATGATTCAGGCGGACTGGGAGCGATCGCTGCACCAGGCTTGCGCAGTACAAGTTATTGGCACAGGCGTCCCACGACGGGCATCAACATCCCAAACACTAATAAAACCCGCAGTGACTTAATTAGAGCCATAAGATGCTGAAGAGCCGCCCTGTCCTGTGCGATGTCAGAATGTGTGGCGCAACATGGTAGTGGCGCAGCGAAGTCAGTAGCCGGAGACGAGGGCAGCACAGATCTGCAGTTACTTTATTTTGTGGGACTGGAAAGAGTGATGTAAAAAGAACCAAGGATTACGCTAACAGGGTCACATCCAGCAACATAACCATGAACCCACATCCTACAATACAGGCCTGACCCCAGAGTTCACAATCTTATCTCCCTATCTCACACACAATGTATCACTACCATCATTCATGTCCCCAGGAGCTCACAATCTAATCTCCTTACACTGGGGACATTTGGTGATTTTGGGATCATCATTCATATGAGGTCCTATCAGTAGGTTTTTGGATTGTGGGAAGAAACCGAAGAACACAGGTAGAATATACAAACTGCACGCAGTCGTCGGCCCTGATTAGATACTAATCCGTGGCCCCAGTATAATGGGCACACTCGGCAGGAGATGGCTGCCATATTGAGGCCCTTTACAGTGGGTACAACTGCTCCAGATGGGACAATCCTGTGGTAGTCCAGGTTCAGATGCTCTATATGTGGCTATGGCGATGACCACTTCTGAGTCCTTCTGTCTGGGAGAAGTCTATAGCTTAAAACAGGAACCGGTCAATCTCCTTACTGTGAAGGTAGCCATTAGGTTTAGGACTTGCGGTGGCTAAATTAAAGTGTAAGCTTCACAAATGCAGAGACTGATGTAACTGTGGACATGTTCTCCCTGTGATGGTACGCATCCACTGCTTCTGTTTACCTTCCACCATACATCTCTGACTGACTTCACCTGCCTGGCACATACCACGATGCCAGCTCTGCTCCTGGTGATATAAGTAAAATTCAATTCTGCAACCAGTACAGGTCTCCCACAGGGTGCAACAAGAGGTGGTGCAGAGGTACAACTACAAACTGCTCTCTATTCCCAGAAGTCTCAATAACGTATCAGGATTCCTCCACGTGATGTCATCACCTAGATTGGGCTTTCATCAGAAATTATTTCCTTCATTATTCTATCTTTATCTGTGTCATCTATATAGTGGCACCTGACAACAGCAGCACATAATGTTCCAAGATTCTGCCCTGGTAATGTCCCTTTGCGTCAGAGGTGACCGAACTGTCCGTGTTCTACAGGGTCCACGTTCAGCAATGTTCCCTCTGCAGAGAATATCACATTGTTATACGCTAAATACGTATTATCTAACCTGAAGTCTTATGTAATGTACAAATCTCTCCAGGAATCCTTGTAAATGTCCAAGGGGTCCAGGAATGTACCATCAAGAGTTCCTTGTGCTCTCGGAGTTGTTGCTCGCACCTCACACACAAGGGCTAAGCGTGACCTTCGGAGGATGCTACAATGGCTGAGAAAGGCGCGCTCCTCCCTCCCAGGGGGGGAATCTCAAGGTTTAAATGTAAATCAATGTGCGAGGTCTGTTATCAGCATTGATCGGTAACGAGACACGGCAGCTTCTGTGTTTGGGTAGGGCCCGGCCTGTAATTACGACAACACAATTAGAGGAAGTGGCACTTGCTGGAAACGATTTGTAACAAGAGAAAGAAGGTGAGAAAAATGGTGACGTGAGCGGCATACTCAGCGGTTTACAAGAAATATTCCGTGTGGGGAAGAAAAATTAACAACGACGCACCCCACAATTCCTGCTCCAGGTCGTATGAGGGTAATGCATGGTGAACCCAGACAGCAGCCTTACAGCACTGCTGCCGCCATATTTACTGAAATGTTTTGTGGTCGCCATGTTGGATACCAGAGCATCCACATCCTCCGTTTCATATTTGCCGCTTAATGCTGACATACACACTCTATGAACCTAGGATACCGGATGTGACTGATCACTGTTTCGGACAGGAAGCCTTCACCGTGTGTGCTGCTGTGAAGAGCAAGACATTCCAGCGTGTCGCAGGGGACAGACATTTACACACCTGTCCTCACAGATGAACCTCAATCTCTGCACACAAAAGCTTTACCTTACAGACTGTCCATGATGCATCATTCCTGATGTCTTCCAGCCTGGGCGGGGCTTAATTATCACATGACTGTGTGTACCCAACCTATACGTATGGATAGAGAAATATAAAGGGGTGGAGTCTGACACCCCGGTTACTGACATGGGAAAATTTGTCATAGAGATTAGAGCCCCCAGCTTCTACAATGTAGATGCCTCCAGGCAGTAACAGTGAGTACAGGGGGCGCAAAGTTTAGACACTGCGTGGGGGAGGGAATCACAAACTCACTATGGAGAAGGGAAGGAGTCATGGATGACTGGAGGCCATACTTGTTCACACACATTGTATATCTATACATTATACATCCCAATATTAGAGATGGCAGGCAGCCAATCACAGCGGCCAGTCATAACATTATTATTATTAGATGGAGGATTGAGGTAGGAGAGGTGAGGTGCTCGGCTCTCGCATCAGGAAGGACCATATAATAAGCAGCAATGAAATGACTTCCTCTGACTGTCGGCCAAGCGCTCGAGTTTACTGACTGCATGAGATTGGATTTCAGAAAATATGAAAGAAGCTAAGTGCCCGGGAAGTGGGGGCTGCCCGCACCTGACAGCAGAATAAAGGATAATTATTGGCTGCTGCTATTTTCCCAGGATTCATGGAGGCTTCGGGCTCAACACTCAAATGGTTCATCAAAGCCACAATTTACAGGTGCCGTCTCCTACAATAGCCGAGCGCCTGGTTTATTCGGCAACTTCATCTGCGACCGATAGCCACATGAGCTCAGGACACCCTGGAGGGGGCATATTATATAGAGGGAGCTGATCTGGTTACGTCGGATGGTAATAGCTACTCACTGTGCTGACCCGGATGTCGTATATCAACCGCCGTCTTTATTCGGAAATATTTTATAGATGGGCGGGCATAAAATATACGACTGTGCGGAGAGTGAGGGAAGCATCTCACAGACTGAAATATTTAAGAGGTTTGATCCTGCGCCCTCCGCCATGTTCAGGAAAACAGGAAGATGGGGCTGTGGAGTTTTAATAATGCATCTCTCATAATCCGCTGTGTAGACGGGCGCGCTGGGGGTGGGGGTATTACAGACATATATCAAGAGAACTCTAATAAACACGTCACTCAGACTGGGCCACAAACTGAACTCAATCATCCTGAGAACAGACGCCGTGTCTGACGCCATACCAGCCCTACAGTATTACTGCTGCATGGCGCTCCCAGATATATGGTTCACTGGTAAACTGTTAACCCCTTAACTGCCAGGATATAACCTGCACCTACAGATAAGGAACAACAGACTTATTATCAAAGACTACTTATACCCCAACTACGCACCCCATAATCAACTACCCCACAGACCACGGACTTCTCATCCCAATTACCACACAGTCCATTGACTACTTACCCCACAATCCACTACCACACAGACCACATACTTCTCACCCCACAATCGACTACCACACAGTCCTTGGACTATCTAACCCATAATCAACTACCTCACAGATCATGTACTTCTCACCCCACAATCAACTACCATACAATCCATCGACTATTTACCCCACAATCTAATAGAACACAGACCATGGACTTCTCATCCCACAATCAACTACCACAAAGTCCATGGACTACTTACCCCAATCAACTACCACACAGTCCATGGACTACTTACCCCAATCAACTACCACACAGTCCATCGACTACTTACCCCACAATCAACTACCACACAGTCCATCGACTACTTACCCCACAATCAACTACCACACAGTCCATCGACTACTTACCCCACAATCTAATAGAACACAGACCATGGACTTCTCATCCCACAATCAACTACCACACAGTCCATGGACTACTTGCCCCAATCAACTATCACACAGACCATGGACTACTCGCCCAACGTTTACCACAGACATCTCACCTCACACAAAATCATCATCCCCAGTTACTCATTATACATTCGCTGGCTACTGCCCCTACTTTCGCCCAGTAATTAGCTGCTGCCAGGCATTTCTCAATTGTCTTTTTGACTTTGTTATATAGTGTGGTCAGAGATTCCATTTTCACTATACAGTGGTCTCTAGTTACGTGTTTCTGTTAAACCCCGGTGTCCCCTGGAACATACTTAGGGGTTTCCCAGAAGAGTGCTGCCACTATTACACCTGGGAGAGGGTAGTTACAGGGGTTACCCCAGAGGGGTAAAAAGATTGGGTAATACTGGTTATTGTATATTGCTCTGCTGTATGTACCACTTCCTGTCCTGGAAAGTAATAGAGAGTATCCGTCACATGTCTATACCTGGGTGTCCTGTATAGTGCTATGGAAGACTGGCGTGATAGTGTCTGGTCACCTGCTGACAGTCGAGCGTGTGATAAATCTCAGAGGTGTACAGGCTGCGTGAGAGTCTGTGGTCTAAAACCAAAAACCAGGAGAGGTCCGTGTAGCACATTGATTTTTTTGATCCTCTTCAGGATGTCTGTAAATAAGAGAGATGAAAGAATGACACGGATGAGAGGCTGGTGCAGACCTGTGAGGTGACGCGAAAATGCGTGGTGACTGAAAGGCCCATTACATCCGTCCGCCCCGCACTCCCGGGAGACACCGTTCTGCTTCTGAAGCCGGAGAGAGTTACCTGCTATAAATGTGCAGTGTTTAGGGGGCTTCACACCTACACTGTGCTCTCCATGGCCAGCAGCCCTCTTACGGGAGGCAGCTGAGCGTGCCATCGCAGACGCACAAATCATGTCTGGGGCTGCGGGGAATCACAAGAAAATTCAGACAGGAATCTTTCAGGCTTGTAAAATGCTCTTCATCCATCTAATTTTTATGGTGAGCTCGGTCTGCTGGTTTCCATTTCCACCTGGTCTCCTCATGACTCCGAAGCTCCAGCGGCACACACTGACCAGTAATTTCCCTGGTAACGCCAAATCCATACTCAATGGTGGATGAAAAGTAATGGAGTCTAATGGCTCTACAGATTGCTAGAGTAAAAAGACGCCTGTACGGCTTATTAATGCCAAAATAAGGCTCTTTGACTGAAAATCTGCAAGAATAATAATTGAGACAGAGCACAACTTATAATACACACCTCCCTATACTGATCCTGGATGAGACCTCCGACACACGCTTTCATGAAACTGTACACTCCCCCTCAAGATAAGAGGAGGGTGGCAGAATGGAGCATTTTAGAAAGTCCCCCATCTCAAAAGTCTAATGATCTCAATCAGTATCTATGGAGAAGGCCCGATAATCTCGTTATATACTACATAATCTTGGTACAAGGAGCGCACAATTTGATATAATAAGCTTTCCTGCCCCGACCAATAAGTGGTGTCGCACAGATTATGTTCGAGAAGAAAACCGTTACTCAGGTGTGGTATCGCAGAAATGTAATAGGCAGTACCACAGATACTTATAATAGATGAGACTGTAACAAGGAGCTTACAATCTATTAGAAAATGAATCCCATTATTGGTGGGCCAGTTAATTTAAGGAGAAATAATTCCAGTAAATGCATAGAGCGGCGGCAGTAATGGTTACAGAGAGCAAGATCCAGGGGTTGGGGGGTGTAGAGGAGGCATGAGGCAGTAACCATGGTAATATATCAGGATGTTTCTGTTCATTTTAAATGCTTAGAAATGTACAATAATCCAAAAATATGCACTGGGGAGACATTAAAAGCTGGGCTCGGAGCGCGTGATAGTTTTAGATGGGCGTATAAGGAATTAGTGAGCGTTTCCTGCAGTGCACAGCGTCTTCTGACCCTGGGGGGGGGGGGGGGGGGGAATCCATGTCTCACTTTATCACTCAGGCCAATTCCACAGTCCCTTTTGTCCCCAACTGTCATGTGAGGCTTGGGGTATAATTACATAGTTTTCTCCTTATCTCCATAACATAACACACCATTAAACCTGTCTGGAATTATTTTTATCGTAATTGGAATATTTTAGGTTCATTCTGAGCAGAAAAACATTTCTCTGAAGCTTTAACAAACCCTTCTCCACATCCACTGATTTGTTTAAAAAACAAAAACGCAACGTGCTCTGGAAAACAGAGAGAGGTGAAAATAAGGCGCTCCACACTGAAGCCGCTCCTCTAATTACAGCTCCGTCATTAGGGCTTCTTTCTCGCTTCCGCCATGCTGTTCGACCCTTTTATACAACTTTCGGAGCAGTCAGAACGGCCACGGCCAATGTTAATGATTACTTGATTGCAATTAAATTGTAAGTCTGTCAAACTGACACTTTAACAACGACTTCCTGCCTGGTCACACGAGCGACGCTTCAGCCACGCTCCTTTGCGAGTAATGGGAAGGCCACATTATGTGAAAAGTTTGCCCTGATGATTATAACAGGTCAAAGCAATGACAGCCAGCTTAAGACTCGGAGAAAAATCTAAGGAGGTGTCTGAGCCTCCAACCATGTGCAGCTTCCAAACACCAAAAAACACAACCAGCAAAAAATTACACTAAAATTAATTAACTAAAAAGACTATATAAGAACAAGTTAGAGACATTTTTGGGTGGAGTTATCATTTAATAATAGTTACAAGTCAGGACAATACATAAGATGCTATATAGTAATGCAAGTGACAGGAGCTGGGCTGTGCCTTATATAAGGCTGTATCATCAGTATGTCACATGAGCATGATAAACCAACGTAGGAGGAGTGTTCCTTTAAGAACATGTAAGAATATGCGAGGGCAGATTCCAGGTAGAAGTTGTCACACATGAGTGGGGATGAGGGTAAATGACAGATATGAGGAGCACATGTAACAGAAACTCCAGAGCTTCTCCACAGTCCTTCATTTATAATTTCCTTGTAAGAACATTTCCTTGAAGTTCATGGTCGAGGGGGTTGGAGATGGAACCAAAACATTGGTACAAGACAGTGATCTAAATTTTGGAAGATAACACAACTTAATCACACGCTCCGCTGTCCCTCCGCGGACTGACAGATTATCTACATGAAGTACTATGCTTGAGTGACCGCTGGTGTCATTGGCAGATGAGGTGGAGCGATCACACCACCAAGTGTGCCAATCCCTACAAAGTAACAGAGAGGCAGCCGGTGCTCAGGCATCATGCGTCCGCTCCTTCCTCTCAAAGTTTTTGTGGCACTAGGAAGAAACTCTCTCAATCACTGTGTGGTATCTGCTTTGCTGCAGGAGCTGTGTCATCCATCTACGGCATTAATGGATAAGTTAATGGTGTCTATAATAGTGTTAGCAATTCAAATGGAAAATAGTGATTTATCTGTGTAATAGCTGGAGCAGATAGTACGGAGGCGCAGCACCCGTTTACTGCCAGAGCTGCACATCACAATTAACATCTCCAGTGCAATTACGCTCCTTACAGAGCAGTAAGGGTTAATCCTCCATACAACGCACGACTGATGGAAATAAATGACACTCTATAGAATCGGTGGCATAATTATTGTGTCTTGACACCAGGAGCTGGCTTTGTGCTCATTAATGAGATGACTCCACAATTACTTAAAAACTACAACGAACAAAGATCTCACATCCTCGGCTGCCGGGGAACGATGTGGGATTATGCTGCAGATACAAGCTGTATTCTGCTACCGTGCAAACTGGATCCTGCTCATCACCTCCCACACTAAAATTCAAACCACTTTCACATTACAGTTCTTTTCATCAGTATTTTAACTAGGAGTGGACCCACACAGATAAAGTATAAGGAAAGATTTGCCCCTCTTTCATGTATTGGACCCACTCCTTGTTTTGGCTTCCAAATACTGACCTAAATACTTCTGTGGGAAAGTGGCCTAAGAGTTATCGGTGAGAGGGGATCTGAAGGCGGATACTAAGGTCTCTACAATCTTCTCACATGTTGTGGGTTTGAGGACTGCCACACGGCCAAATCATCCAAAGATCATCCACACCTTGACTGGCTAGCTTTGTGGGGGGAGAGACACAAGACAGCATATATCCATATATATTCTGTACTATCCCATCGAGATCATAGCTATAATTTATATCTACATGGTGGTAGTTGGTAAATCCAATCTTAATGTAATTTACATGAAAAATGATCTTATCCCCATCATCTGTGTCCCCAATGTTAGTAATAGTAGAGATTTTTTTCTTAGTTGGGAAACAATTTTTATAAGCCTAAAACAATCAGATCTGGTCAGAGGAAAAAAAAAATATCACTAAAATTAATCACAGAAGTTTCCACGTTTGGTGGTGATCATAACCGAGCTGAAGGGTTTGTGAAGGGCGTTTGAATGTGACTGAACATAGTGGACCAGCATGTTCTAGACCTGGGTAGGTATGACAGAAGTGATTTTATGCTCCACAGGATTTTCTGTATTTGCACAAATCTCTGGTTTAGCAGCATTACTGAATTCTTTTATGCTTATTTTAATGTGTTATTAGGTTTAGCATACAAAATGTTTCATAAATTGAGGTAATTTTGAAAGATATTGGCCTAGACTATGAGCAATGGTGAGGCCCCAGTTGAAAAATATTGAGAAGCCGTGTCCTAGACCTTTCCCCTCATTTCTATTAACAGTTTATTATATAAGACATTCAGTAATTTTGGAATGATTGGATTAAATTGTCCTGGTTCTGACCACTCGGTGGAGCCCGGCAAATGCAGCCTCCTCATAATCTGAAGTCATTACCTGAATCTTCTCGAGAATCTGAGCATTGGCTACTGTGGAGGAAGAGCAGCCACAAGGAGGGTCATCTGCTGCCGTATGGACACTCTTATTGACATGTCCATCAGACTGACCTTACTCAGATGCCCTGCTGCCCTCTGAATATAGTGGCTTGTCCTCTGATCCGCACTGATCCTACAAGACTATTCTGATTTCCAAAATTATGGTCGGAAGTGTCAGGACGGCTCCAGCTGTGTACACGTACAGTCATTCCACCCACACGATGGGAAGGTTTCCAGTGAAGAAGCCTCAAGGACTCAGCAGGAACCATAAAACATCAGCAGGTCTTCGTTCCTTCATTTTGATGGTCTGAAGTTAATCTCGCCGCCATCCTAATCTCTCATTATTGGGATATTCGTCATCACGAAGTACGAAGCAATTTTTGTTTTGAAAAATTATTCACATAGCATCAAAAATAACGTTGCACTGTCACGGGTATCCAGCACCGTCCATGCTCAAGAGAAACAGCAGGTGGCTCACATTTGGGGACAATTGTTTTTCCTCATTTACAGGTGCAGTAACCGCTTCCCATTTGACATGATTCATGCACCACAAACCCTAAAAGTATTAGATTTTGACTAATCCAAAACTTTGGGGAAATTCAGATAGAATTAGATTTGTGTTTTATTGATTCACTCAACTTTACTCACAGTTATAAGGTATTGAGTGCACACAGCCTTAGCTATCACAGACCCTGGGAGATTAATTGATTGTAAACTCTGCAGGATACTCTGACAATGATGAGCCTTCGTCATAGAGCTTTATCCTCAGGCCTGGAACTCTCTGTGGATTAGTCTATCAGAGTGACGCTGGTGGCTCCCTACATGTATGTGCTCCGGTCATCACTGAGAACACGCTTCTCACAGCAGAGCTGACTATGGTGCGTAGTCTGTGAGCTCAGAATCTAATCACAGATATTATGTCACACATATACTATAGCACTGATTACACACACATTACATTTACCACTCATATCACTTATCACATATACTGTATCAAATCACACATATCACATACATCACATATAATAATAATAATAATAATAATCTTTATTTATATAGCGCCAACATATTACGCAGCACTTTACAATTTAGAGGGAACATGAAACAAACAATATCAGACATTACATAGTGACAAAGTTCATTTACAATTCAAACCTGGGGAGTGAGGACCCTGCTCGCAAGAGCTTACAATCTATGAGGACATAAGGGAGACACAAAGTGTAATAGTGTTTGTTCTGTACAATGGTCCGGCCATTTTTATACACATGCGGTGGTAACATAAAGCTGCATGAGCCGGTCACCAGCCAGTATCCGTGTATGACGGACATGAAGAGAAGGAGTGTGAGGGAATCTTATTCTGATGACTAATCTAAATGGAGGGCCATGGAAAGGAGTCTGATTAGGGAATGTTATAGGCCTGTCTAAATAGATGTGTTTTCAGGGCACGTTTAAAACTGTGGATATTGGGAATTAATCTGATTGTCTGGGGTAGCATATTCCAGAGGACGGGTGCAGCACGAGAGAAATCCTGGAGACGGTAGTGGGAGGTTCGGATTATGGAGGATTTTAATCTAAGGTCGTTGGCAGAACGTAGAGCCCACATATCACTCATCATAGTTAAATAGTTAGTATATAGTTAGTAAAGTTAAAGAAAGACATGTCCATCAAGTTCAACCAAGGGATAGGAGAAAGGAAAGGGATACGGGTAAAGTATAGAACTTTATTTTACCCCTATTGATCCAGAGGTAGGTAAAAAAAATACCATAAGGCATGAATTAATTAGCCCTAAAAAAGAAACATTTCCTTTCCGAACCCAAGTGGCGATCGGACCGAATAAACATGAAGCCATCTAATGTTCCTACTGTAATCAGCTCTTGAGGTTGGCTATGCCACAGATTCACTGCTCTTACAATAAGGAACCAGCTCCTACGGTCAGCTATTCCACAGATTCACAGCTCTTACAATAAAGAACCATCTCCTGCGGTCGGCTATTCCACAGATTCACGTTTCTTATAGTAAAGAACCAGCTCCTGAGGTCGGCTATTCCACAGATTCACCGCTCTTACAGTAAAGAACCAGCTATTCCACAGACTCACTTTTCTTATAGTAAAGAACTGGCTCCTGAGGTCGGCTATTTCACAGATTCACCGCTCTTACAGTAAAGAAGTCTTGTCGTCTCTGGAGATTGAACCTTTTTTCTCCAGACGGAGGGAACGTCCCCTTGTCTTTTGAGGGGGTTTTACATGGATCCGGTTATCACTATATTTCCTGTATGGGCCCCTCATATATGTATATAAGTTCCTCATGTCCCCCCTCCTCAGTCGTCCCTTCTTATGTATAAATCGGTTTCATTATTTTCATCTTTCCTCATCTCTGAGATTCTCTGCGTCTCTTATTAGTTTCTTTTCTTTGTATTTTTTCATCCTTTCTATGAACTGCATATTCTAGATGAGGCCTCACTAATTCTTTGTAAAGAGTTAATATTATATGCCAGTCCCCCGAGTTCATGCCTTTTATAATACATGACAATATCCTGCTGGCATTAGAAGCAGCTGATTGACATTGTGCTGTAGTCTATGATCTACAAGGACAACCAGACCCTTCTCTGCAAGTGACTGCCTGCCACACATCACTGATCACATATACCACATCATACATGTCCATAGGGTGTTGGTCTATACAGGTATTCGTAATTATAGAAGTAAATTAGATATAAGATATGTCTCCCTCGCTACGTGCTCTGATGGCGGTCTGTAGCTTCCTGTTCCTGCGAATTATCAGTCGCTGAAAACATTACGCGGCTCCACAACCATGCTGCACAGGATAATGATGCGTGACTGGTAAGGCTGGAATCAGGCTTGATCATGTCATTTTTATACTACTGACCTTTTCCTGACACAGAGTGCAAATCTGCACCCAAATGTGTGAGCCGATAACCAGGGTATAGATTAGGGAAAGGGGATCATCATTCATAGTGCAAAATGGCAGAGATTCTGCCACAGGAAATATTACACCATGTTACTAAAAGACCCACATATTACAGACAGGTGCTCCTGGGGGGCACTCACTCTCTACTGGAGACTATCTTGGCAAGCTGGGAGTTTGGCTTAGCTCAGAATGGCGGTGGCATCTATATTTCTGTTTCATGAAGCCTTTCTGGAAAAATCCTAATGGGACAGTACCACGACACACTATGGAGATGGTGAACAAGGCAGCAGCAGCACCCGGGCAATCTGAGTTAATGAGCGCAGCCTCCAAACGGATAATATCGACCAGCACAGATTACACCCCCATCTGGTGTTATAACCTCCCCCATATTATACACAGTATTGGGGTACCAGGGAGATCTGCTGCGCTAAACCAGTACTGACAGGCCCGAGGTGCGGGGGGGGGGGGCAGGGATCAGAGGTGATGTTATACAGGGGCATGCTGCTATACTAGGGTGATGGGGGCATATACACTGACTGCAGCACAGTGTCTGCCCCCAATGTTATACTGATCTCCAGTGTTTGTGGCTGTGTGGACGCCTCTCTGCCAGGACTTGGGAATTAATGGTCAACACGCTCGAATATTGCTCCCTAATTCATGGATGCCTGGTATATAACTAACTGCTGTATATCCTGTGTATAAATCCTAAGATCCAGCCTGACAGTGCGGGGCTGGAGACTGCGATGAATGAGAGTCCGGCACTGGTCGGCGCTGTGCATACATTATATCCTGTATAATATCATGTATCCTTTGCCCGGTGTAGCGCCACTTTATGTGACTTCACACACAAAAATTATGTAAATTATTCATTACATTCAGCTAGAAATCTGTGGCTTTACGTCCCGAGGCCGACCGGAGGCTGCGTAGCTTGCCAATCGCCAAAAACGTTATTCCGGCCATTAGTCATTAAGTGTGAGCTATGGATAACAGTAGCATCTAGTATAAACTGAAAAATGATCCTCTAGATGATAGAGGGACAAGTGGGGGGGGGGGGCAATTATTATTAGGATAATAAGGAGACTATGATATGCAGTAAATATGGGGCTCTGGAGAGCAGTGGGGGCATGAGCAGGAATAACGAATCAATATGGCCGTCTCCTGGCAGGTGGAACTACCGAAAAAGTAAGGCACAAGAAAAGACATCCAGATAATTTAAAAACTAGTAAAGTTTTATTGACTCCAAAAAGACAAACAGATTTAAAAACATTGTATACAAAGATACATACAGTGATCCGCAATAGGATACACCGTGAGTCTTCGTTCACATCTGCGCTAGGGCTCCGTTCCGTCATTCCGTCAGATCTTTCCGTCGGAACAGAGCCCTGACAGACACAAACGGAAACCATAGGTTTCAGTTTCCATCACCATTGATTTCATTCGGTCGTTTTGACGTAATCAATACCGTAATCGACTGCGCTATTGATTCCGTCAAAACGACAGAAACCTTGCATAATTGAGACAAACGGAAACCATTGGCACTGGATCCGTCACCATACGGTTTCCGTTTGTGTCTGTCAGGGCTAACGACAGCCTAAGGTGTGTAAGTGCCCGAAACACAATCTGACCTGCCGGATTATATGTGAAGAATCTATGGGAACTCCACCTCAATACACATGACAAAATCACACAATATAATGGAAACATATCACAATGGGACATTCAGTACAATAAGGCACATACCCAGAACCAGCTTCAAAATCTGAAGTCAGTACGAGTCCGGCAGGGGGGCACACACCAAGAAAAACCCCACCCAATCTCTATCTCCAGAAAGAAGCTGGCTTCCTCAGGGGTATGCCTTGTATTGTATAGGGCAAAGACTGTGCACACACTTTATATGCTTTGTGTGCCCGCCCACTTCTATTGTTTCTTGTAGTCTCCTGGCAGGTAGCGCTGTGATCCCGTATTTCAGACTGTATATACTGACGCTGCTGCGTGCTCATTCAGGCCTGAATACATAATGGGACATTCATTTCCAGAACACCTAACCTGCTGTGACAGGGAAATGTACCACGCTGCCCCCATGATAAGCACCCTGACCCCGGCGCCCTGAAACTCGCGCCTCACTCTCATCATTTACAATGTAATCTTCCAGCAAGGAAATCTGAGGAGGAAAGAAGGGAAGTCATCTGAGATCCCAGGAGGATATTAAGTGTTGCTATGCTTCTGCTTCTCCAGGAGCCAATAAATAAGTTCGGAACCCCAGTGACCCCTGCAATGAGGCCGGGAGGGGGGCAGAACGCCATTAACCCTGTAGTGTCCTGCCCTGTTCCCCATCAACCCTATAAGAGCCCATGTTGGTCCAAAACCCTATAATGCTCTGCACGGATTCAGATTAACTCTGTAATAACCATTGCTGGGTTTATTTCTTTCAGCATTAATGTAGTGTGGCGTAGGCTATTATCACACCTGCCATTAGGATTGTGCCAAATACACTCAATATTCTGCTGGTGGAGTCACTGTGTACATACATTACTTGTCCTGTACTGATCCTGAGTTACATCCTGTATTATACTCCAGAGCTGCACTCACTATTCTGCTGGTGGAGTCACTGTGTACATACATTACATTACTTATCCTGTACTGATCCTGAGTTACATCCTGTATTATACTCCAGAGCTGTACTCACTATTCTGCTGACGGAGTCACTGTGTACAGACATTACATTACTTATCTTGTACTGATCCTCAGTTATATCCTGTATTATACTCCAGAGCTGTACTCACTATTCTGCTGACGGAGTCACTGTGTACATACATTATATTACTTATCCTGTACTGATCCTGAGTTACATCCTGTATTATACTCCATAGCTGCACTCACTATTCTGCTGGTGGAGTTACTGTGTACATACATTACATATCCTGTATCATACTCCAGAGCTGCACTCACTATTCTGCTGGTGGAGTCACTATGTACATACATTACATTACTTATTCTGTACTGATCCTGAGTTACATCCTGTATTATACTCCAGAGCTGCACTCACTATTCTGCTGGTGGAGTCACTGTGTACATACATTACATTACTTATCCTGTACTGATCCTGAGTTATATCCTGTATTATACTTAAGAGCTGCACTCACTACTCTGCTGTTTCTAATTGGAAACCATCGGCAAACTTGTGACCAGACACCCCACAACAACTGGACTGTTATATTGCGCCCCTTTAAGAGCCCCAGATGTCAGCGGTCGGTTTTCCAGGCACACGTTTTAAGAGCTCCTGCCCCAATATCGGGGTGGTCTAGTCACAGATTATAAGAACCCCTTCCCTGATGTAGGATGTTGGTGGCCCAGGCACAGGCTATAAGAGCCCCTGCCCTGATGTCGGGAGTCTGTTGTCCAGGCACACATTTAAAGAGCTCCTGTCCTGATAATCAGTAGTCTGGTCACAGATTATAAGAACCGCTGCCCTGATGTCGATTGTTGGTGGTCCAGACACAGGCTATAGCCAGCTAAATGATCTCAGACATACAGATTTATAAGCCCTTCTCGTGAGAGTTTAGTCCTCATCAGTGTCTGCTCCCGGTGTAGAGGGACGGTGGCCTCTTATCTCAGTACGTCACAGAGCGGCCTCTGAATTTCCTCTTAGCAGCAGTAATAACTACTAATCCAATTTCAGCATTTACAACTTCCATAAAAGTCTATTTCTGCAAATAATGTCGCGTGCTCGGAGATTAAGCGCGCCGCACGCAGGGGGATTACAATAGCTGCTTTAATTTCTGATATAAAAATAATTTGATTAGTGGCTTCAATAGGAGCGGCGCCGTGCTGAGCCCTTCTTCTGT
This sequence comes from Rhinoderma darwinii, assembly GCF_050947455.1. Taxonomy (NCBI): domain Eukaryota; kingdom Metazoa; phylum Chordata; class Amphibia; order Anura; family Rhinodermatidae; genus Rhinoderma; species Rhinoderma darwinii. Next base: position 135,311 of record NC_134698.1, on the reverse strand, counting down.
TTTCATCAAGAACCAACTTCCATAACCGTAAAAAAGGGGAAGTTTAATAAACGATCGCGCACATTCATCATCGCCGCTCTTCGCTTTGGTAATGCGCAGACTAACAGCCATGCATTTTATATTAATGCTATCACTGACGTGATAAATATTCGCCTGCGTTTCATCAGCCGCATTAACCCTAAAATGATGTGGCGAGCGGTGCCCCCACGTCTTGAGCGCGGGCACTGAAGAATCTATTTGTAGCGGATAATCCTCTCGATACTGATGATATCTGCGCTCACCTTTCTAGAAATGAAGATTATTAAGTGAGAATAAGCAGATTACTGGCGCCTGACACTTCTAGTCTGGAGGTTCTGCTGCCACGGGATAAGACAGCGACAATAATAGCTGGAGTGATGTTCAGGGGAGTGAGATATCTATCTTAACGCTGCTAAGATTGAGGATTGAAGACGTGACAACGAAGCTGCCGCAGGAGCAGCATCTCAGGGAATCCTCTTAAATCCCTTTATAAACAAAGCTCTTTGTAACGTAACCTCCCGCGAGCCAATGAGGGGGTGACATTTGTTCCGTTAGAAAATAAAAGTAGTTTGCACAAACATCAGAAATTGATGCTGGAGGCTCCGCTACGCTGGGCCACTAACCGTGCTCTGCTGACTTTACGGCTGAGGTTTGGACAGAGATGACTGTTTTATAGGCCTGATGGAGCGGTCAGGTGGGTATGAAGCCTCACAAATCTCCGTTTGCCAGCTCAGCAAAACCTGGTTTGGCCTGGAGGAGACAGAAGAAACATAGACGGACTCGGGCATTAAAGCTTCACGTGTACCGGTCTTCTCTTTACCATCAGTAAAATAACGTTTATTCCAGACTATTCTGCACAAACATTGTGATTCAGCCTCAGAGCTGCAGTTCATAAACTGGCAAAGAAGCTCAAACAGGATCTGGCACTGAAGGGAATATGTCCTATGTCCCGAAAGAGCTGACAATCTATATAGCAGGTGAAAGATGATCTGCACGATCAGTGGTGACCAGTCGTTGATCTGAGGCCAGATAACATATCAGACCGTATCATATGCTGAATCTGGCTAATGTCACAATAAATAAATACATCTAAAACTTCACCATCCTTTGAGAATATGCGCTCGCTCACAATCAGCAACAAGGGTCGGCTGCCAGTCAGTCAGTAAAGAGCGGCCAAGAGGACTAGGCAGCCCAGTGTTCCCCACACGTGTCGGAGGGTGTATACAACAAACGGTTGGAGCTGAGCAGATTTCTCACACAAGCTCTGGTGTAGGTACACATGTCCATCATATCTTTCATGAGAAGGGGGGTTCTGGCCACCCCAAGACTCCAGCATCTCCCATCATACTTCTTACTAATAGAGTATATATACTATAAAATATATTACATCCACTGACAACTCCACCCATCCGTCTGTCAGTGATACCCCCACATCCCAAGACTGTATTACTGGTGATGATGGGTATATGATGGTGATGATGGGTATATGGTGATGATGATGGGTATATGATGGTGGTGATGATGGGTATATGATGGTGGAGATGATGGGTATATGATGGTGGTGATAATAAGTATATGATGGTGATGGGTATATGATGGTGGTGATGATGGTTATATGATGATGATGATGATGGGTATATGGTGATGATGATGATAGGTATAAGATGGTGGTGATGATGGGTATATGACGGTGGTGATGATGGGTATATGATGGTGATGATAGGTATATGATGGTGATGATGATGGGTATATGATGGTGGTGATGATGGGTATATGATGGTGATGATGATAGGTATATGATGGTGGTGATGATGGGTATATGATGGTGATGATGATGGGTATATGACGGTGGTGATGATGGGTATATGATGGTGATGATGATGGGTATATGACGGTGGTGATGATGGGTATATGATGGTGATGATGATGATGATAGGTATATGACGGTGGTGATGATGGGTATATGATGGTGATGATAGGTATATGATGGTGGTTATGATTATGATGGGTATATGATGGTGGTTATGATTATGATGGGTATATGATGGTGGTTATGATTATGATGGGTATATGATGGTGGTGATGGGTATTTGACAGTGGTGATGATGGGTATATGATGGTTATGATGGTGGTTATGGTTATGATGGGTATATGATGGTGGTTATGATTATGATGGGTATATGATGGTGATGATGATAGGTATATGACGGTGGTGATGATGATAGGTATATGACGGTGGTGATGATGGGTATATGATGGTGATGATGATAGGTATATGATGGTGGTGATGATGGGTATATGATGGTGATGATGATAGGTATATGACGGTGGTGATGATGGGTATATGATGGTGATGATGATAGGTATATGAAGGTGGTGATGATGGGTATATGATGGTGGTGATGATTATGCGTATATGATGGTGGTGATGATTGATGTGTATATGATGGTGGTGATGATGGGTATATGACGGTGATGATGGGTATATGACGATGGTGATGATGGGTATATCATGGTGGTGATGATGGGTATATGACGGTGGTGATGATGGGTATATGATGGTGATGATGATAGGTATATGACGGTGATGATGATTGATGTGTATATGATGGTGGTAATTATGGGTATATGATGGGGGTGATGATGATGGTATATGATGTGGTGATTATGGGTATATGATGGTGGTGGCGGTGATGGGTATATGATGGTGGTGTGACGGTTATACGATCGGGGTGATGATAAGTATATGACGGTAATGATGACGGGTATATGATGATGGTGATGATGATGGGTATATGGTGGTGATGATGGGTATATGATGATGGGTATATGATGGTGATGATGGGTATATGATGGTGGTGATGATGATGGGTATATGATGGTGGTGATGATGATGGGTATATGATGGTGGTGATGATGGGTATATGATGGTGGTGATGATGGGTATATGATGGTGATATATGATGGTGGTGATGATGGGTATATGATGGGGTGATGTTGGGTATATGATGGTGGTGATGATGGGTATATGATGGTGGTGATGATGGGTATATGATGATGGTATATGATGTGGTGATAATGGGTATATATGATGGTGGTAATTATGGGTATATGATGGGGGTGGTGATGGATATATGATGGTGGTGTGACGGTTATACGATCGGGGTGATGATAAGTATATGATGGTGATGATGATGGGTATATAATGATGGTGATAAGGATGGGTATATGGTGGTAATGATGGGTATATGATGATGTTGATGAGTATACGGTGATGTTATTCGCTCAGTAACTCGGCATCTTGTTTATCCCGGGCCCATCTGTTTTCTTTATTTACGGGGTTTCTCTCCTTTCGTTACCATGGAAACCTCCTATTGTTACTTGTAACTGTGAACAGCGGAGGCCATTTTAAACTCCCACAGAGGAAATTTCCAGCACCTGACATCGGCTCTAGAAGTACATGATGTACACTGGAAGAGTGCAGGTGCTGGCGCAGTCAGGGATACATTTCTGCTAATGGGTTTAATTAGTTATTAGTAAAGTATCCACTCAGAGACTTTCACCCGTCATTTTAAAATATTTTGTGAAGTTGGTGTTTGAAGTAGGCCCACAAGGCTCAGCCCTTTGCTCTTGCGCCCAGATAACAGCATCTCTGCTAGGAACATAAAGCCAATCCTCTACATTTCCAGGGAAATCTGGGACCTGACCTATTAACCCCCACCTGACTTCCCCTTATGACTTCGATCCCCTCCTTATGCTATAAATACACCAGTATTGGTATATAGTGGTAAGGGTGGGCTACAGGGAAGGCAAAAAGTAACAAACTGGACAAAATGCAGGTGATCACCAGTCGAGATCACCCTAAAACAGTAAAATTAGATTTGAAGTCTGAATATTTAGCAACATAATAAACATCCCACCTATTGACCCCTTGGAAACAAGCTAAGAAAGGGTCACCCGACTGTATCCCCGGTATATATAGATGTGATGGAGTTTTTCCACATGTCATAACCCACTAGATGTTAGAGATATGACTAATAACCCACTAGATACCAGGGATATAACGAATAACCCACTAGACACCAGGAATCTGACTAATAATCCACTAGATACCAGGGATATGACTAATAATCCACTAGACACCAGGGATATGACTAATAACCTACTAGATACCAGGGATATGACTAATAACCCACTAGACACCAGGGATATGACTAATAACCCACTAGACACCAGGGATATGACTAATAATACACTAGACACCAGGGATGTGACTAATAATCCACTAGACACCAGGGATATGACTAATAACCTACTAGATACCAGGGATATGACTAATAACCCACTAGACACCAGGGATATGACTAATAACCCACTAGATACCAGGGATATGACTAATAATCCACTAGACACCAGGGATATGACTAATAACCCACTAGATACCAGGGATATGACTAATAACCCACTAGACACCAGGGATATGACTAATAATCTACTAGACACCAGGGATATGACTAATAACCCACTAGATACCAGGGATATGACTAATAATCCACTAGACACCAGGGATATGACTAATAACCCACTAGACACCAGGGATATGACTGATAACCCACTAGACACCAGGGATATGACTAATAATCCACTAGATACCAGGGAAGTGACTAATAATACACTAGACACCAGGGATGTGACTAATAATCCACTAGACACCAGGGATATGACTAATAATCCTCTAGACACCAGGGATATGACTAATAATCCACTAGATACCAGGGATATGACTAATAATCCACTAGACACCAGGGATATGACTAATAACCTACTAGATACCAGGGATATGACTAATAACCCACTAGACACCAGGGATATGACTAATAATCCACTAGACACCAGGGATATGACTAATAACCCACTAGACACCAGGGATATGACTAATAATCCACTAGACACCAGGGATATGACTAATAATCCACTAGACACCAGGGATATGACTAATAACCCACTAGATACCAGGGATATGACTAATAATCCACTAGACACCAGGGATATGACTAATAATCCACTAGACACCAGGGATATGACTAATAACCCACTAGATACCAGGGAAGTGACTAATAATACACTAGACACCAGGGATGTGACTAATAATCCACTAGACACCAGGGATATGACTAATAATCCTCTAGACACCAGGGATATGACTAATAATCCACTAGATACCAGGGATATGACTAATAATCCACTAGACACCAGGGATATGACTAATAACCTACTAGATACCAGGGATATGACTAATAACCCACTAGACACCAGGGATATGACTAATAATCCACTAGACACCAGGGATATGACTAATAATCCACTAGATACCAGGGATATGACTAATAATCCACTAGACACCAGGGATATGACTAATAACCTACTAGATACCAGGGATATGACGAATAACCCACTAGACACCAGGAATCTGACTAATCCACTAGATACCAGGGATATGACTAATAATCCACTAGACACCAGGGATATGACTAATAACCTACTAGATACCAGGGATATGACTAATAACCCACTAGACACCAGGGATATGACTAATAACCCACTAGATACCAGGGATATGACTAATAATCCACTAGACACCAGGGATATGACTAATAACCCACTAGATACCAGGGATATGACTAATAACCCACTAGACACCAGGGATATGACTAATAACCCACTAGATACCAGGGATATGACTAATAATCCACTAGACACCAGGGATATGACTAATAACCCACTAGACACCAGTGATATGACTAATAATCCAGTAGACACCAGGGATAAGACTAATAACCCACTAAACACAGGGACTGTAGGTATTAGTATGTATTGCACTTTCTAACCTTTTGTATTAATCTGGTGTTACCCTTTATAGGTTGCAGTGGTCTCTGCTGCTGTTTATGGGTTTTATGATGATTCACATCACCAAGTCTCAACAATGTAATGAATAGTCAACCTTAGTACAGAATGTAAATCATAGAAGGATTTGTGTCCGTATATTACCGCAGAATATGCCAATACTAAATTATAATAATATGGAGATATTGAGAGACAGGAAAAGACAAAGAGGGTGACTTGTCAGTTACTGCCATCCAGGTTAAATCAGCCAACTCATGGCAAACACCACAAGGGACACACCACAACCCCAAGCAAAATTGTTAACTAGAGAGAAGTCCTACATTATGTAAATGTATCATGGTTATACTCAAACCGATCTTCAGAGGAATCCCTCTTCAGGCATATGTGCGGATGGGGCGGCAGCGGCCATGGTATGTAGAGGAATGGAAACAGTTAGGGAAGCCTTGCATGGAGTCATAGTAACATGGTGGGTAAGGTTAAAAAGAAGCCACAAGAACATCTAGTTCAACTTATGATCCTACAGTGTTGATCCAGAGGAAGCAAAACCCCCATGAGGCACAGGCCGGATTCCCTTATATTAGGGAGAAAAATAGTTCCCGATTCTAAATATCAGAATACATTTCTGGATGAGTGATTAATTTCTAGTCGAGAGTAGAAGATGACCTGGACAATGTCTGCAGCAGGGTCATCCGTTCAGGTGCCCAGGAGTAGTAGAGACAGACCCAGGGCAGATGGTTGCCAAAGTTCAGTCAATCACAGAGATGGAACAGGATTTGTTAGCAAGTGGTGATGGCAATCTAATTAACAAAGACTAACGTAGAGAAGGAGCGAGGGCGTCAGAGAAGCGGCGCGATCAATAATCTACATGGGATGGATTTTTCTCTTTGCTGCTGAAATGAGGATTCATAATTAACAGCCCTGATGTTCTCGTTACCAAAGTAAAAATTGATTTTCATCATCCCGAGCTGTGTTTTATTGGTGCTGCCGTCCAGCTCAAATCAGAGATCGTGCGGAACACTAATTGCCAGTTTGGCAGAGAAAGAAAATGGCGTTTTCTTGGACGGGCACAATGCGCAATAATGACAACCATCTATTCTACAACAGACAAGGGCAATAAAGAGTGGAGCTCACAGACTCCCATAACCCGCGCCGTAATATCAGCCGCGCTTCTAATAGAAAAACTCTCATTGCAGGACCATTCCCGATCTGTCAGGACAGGATGGAAAATCATTATTAACTTGTGCGCTGCTGCAGTGGGTTAATTAAAATAGTGACAGCAGGAGTGAGAGGCCTGGTCTGGTCTGGACACCTGAGAGATGTAAACAGGCAGGAGCAGCGCCCTGTGTGCGGGGCAAAATCCCAGACGTGGACTGATTATTATTTCATGCAACAAACTGGAGCAAAAGAGGAGCCATCTGGGAATAGTCATCTGGGGATATTCATCACCATTGCATTGTGCACAGTTTAAGCAGGGTCCATAACATTGTGCACAGTTGCAGCATGCTCCATTACATTGTTTAGGGTTGGAGCAAGTTCCATTACGATGTACTCGGTTGGCGCATGGTCCATTACATTGTGCTTGGCTGGAGCACGGTATGTTACGTTGTGCTTGGCTGGAGTGCAGTCCGTTACATTGTGCTTGGTTGGAACGCGGTCTGTTACATTGTGCTTGGTTGGAACGCTGTCTGTTACATTGTGATTGGTTGGAGCGCGGTATGTTACGTTGTGCTTGGCTGGAGCGCGGTCTGTTACATTGTGCTTGGCTGGAGCAAGGTATGTTATGTTGTGCTTGGCCGGAGCGCGGTCTGTTACGTTGCGCTTGGCTGGAGCGCGGTCTGTGACATTGTGCTTGGTTGGAATGCTGTCTGTTACATTGTGATTGGTTGGAACGCGGTCTGTTACGTTGTGCTTGGCTGAAGCGCGGTCTGTTACGTTGTGCTTGGCTGGAGCATGGTATGTTACGTTGTGCTTGGCTGGAGTGCGGTCTGTTACGTTGCGCTTGGCTGGAGCGCGGTCTGTTACATTGTGCTTGGTTGGAATTCTGTCTGTTACATTGTGATTGGTTGGAACGCGGTCTGTTACTCTGTGCTTGGCTGGAGCGCGGTCTGTTACGTTGTGCTTGGCTGGAGCGAGGTATGTTACGTTGTGCTTAGCTGGAGCGCGGTCTGTTACGTTGTGCTTGGCTGGAGCGAGGTATGTTACATTGTGCTTGGTTGGAACGCGGTCTGTTACATTGTGATTGGTTGGAGCGCGGTCTATTACGTTGTGCTTGGCTGGAGTGCATTACGTTGTGCTTGGTTGGAACAGGGTCCGTTACGTTGTGCTCGGTTGGCACATTGTCCATTACATTGTTCAGAGTTGGAACAGGGTCTGTTAGTTTGCGCTCGGTTACATGATTGTTAATAGCTGCACGGTTTTGTGGGGAAATCTGCTCGATAATCAGCAAAATCATGCAGCCAATTAACAAGCTATTTGAAAATCCCACTGTTGTTTTGTCTCCATGTAGCCACCGCAACGTAGGAACGCACCTTAATTATACATCTTGTAATGGACACTGCTATAGCTGTGAACAATGTAACGGACCCTGCTTCAGCCACACACAATGTAACGGGCCCTGCTACAACCATACACATGACCCTGGTCCAACCATGAACAATGTAACGGACCCTGCTACAACCCCACACAATGTAACGGACCCTGCTCCAACCCCACACAATGTAACGGACCCTGCTCCAACCCCACACAATGTAACGGACCCTGCTCCAACCCCACACAATGTAACGGACCCTGCTCCAACCCCACACAATGTAACGGACCCTGTTTCAACCCCACACAATGTAACAGACCCTGCTCCAACCCCACACAATGTAACGGACCCTGTTTCAACCCCACACAATGTAACGGACCCTGCCCTAACCCCACATAATGTAACCGACCCTGCTTCAACCCCACACAATGTAACGGACCCTGCTTCAACCCCACTCAATGTAACGGACCCTGCTTCAGCCACACACAATGTAACGGACCCTGCTACAACCGTACACATGACCATGGTCCAACCCCACACAATGTAACGGACCCTGCCCCAACCCCACACAATGTAACGGACCCTGCTTCAACCACACACAATGTAACGGACCCTGCTTCAACCCCACACAATGTAACGGACCCTGCTTCAACCCCACACAATGTAACGGACCCTGCTTCAACCCCACACAATGTAACGGACCCTGCTTCAACCCCACACAATGTAACAGACCCTTCTTCAACCCCACACAATGTAACGGACCCTGCTTCAACCCCACTCAATGTAACGGACCCTGCTTCAGCCACACACAATGTAACGGACCCTGCTTCAACCCCACACAATGTAACGGACCCTGCTTCAACCCCACACAATGTAACGGACCCTGCTTCAACCCCACACAATGTAACGGACCCTGCTTCAACCCCACACAATGTAACGGACCCTGCTTCAACCCCACACAATGTAACCGACCCTGCTTCAACTCCACACAATGTAACAGATCCTACTTCAACCCCACACAATGTAACAGACCCTGCTTCAACCCCACACAATGTAAAAGACCCTGCTTCAATCCCACACAATGTAAAAGACCCTGCTTCAACCCCACACAATGTAACAGACCCTGCTTCAACCCCACACAATGTAACAGATCCTACTTCAACCCCACACAATGTAACGGACCCTGCTTCAACCCCACACAATGTAACAGACCCTGCTTCAACCCCACACAATGTAACAGATCCTACTTCAACCCCACACAATGTAACGGACCCTGCTTCAATCCCACATAATGTAACAGACCCTGCTTCAACCCCACACAATGTAACAGATCCTACTTCAACCCCACACAATGTAACGGACCCTGCTTCAACCCCACACAATGTAACAGACCCTGCTTCAACCCCACACAATGTAACAGACCCTGCTTCAACCCCACACAATGTAAAAGACCCTGCTTCAATCCGACACAATGTAAAAGACCCTGCTTCAACCCCACACAATGTAACAGACCCTGCTTCAACCCCACACAATGTAACAGATCCTACTTCAACCCCACACAATGTAACAGATCCTACTTCAACCCCACACAATGTAACGGACCCTGCTTCAACCCCACACAATGTAACAGACCCTGCTTCAACCCCACACAATGTAACAGATCCTACTTCAACCCCACACAATGTAACGGACCCTGCTTCAATCCCACACAATGTAACAGACCCTGCTTCAACCCCACACAATGTAACAGATCCTACTTCAACCCCACACAATGTAACAGACCCTGCTTCAACCCCACACAATGTAAAAGACCCTGCTTCAATCCGACACAATGTAAAAGACCCTGCTTCAACCCCACACAATGTAACAGACCCTGCTTCACCCCACACAATGTAACAGATCCTACTTCAACCCCACACAATGTAACGGACCCTGCTTCAACCCCACACAATGTAACAGACCCTGCTTCAACCCCACACAATGTAACAGATCCTACTTCAACCCCACACAATGTAACGGACCCTGCTTCAACCCCACTCAATGTAACGGACCCTGCTTCAGCCACACACAATGTAACAGACCCTGCTACAACCGTACACATGACCCTGGTCCAACCCCACACAATGTAACAGACCCTGTTTCAACCCCACACAATGTAACGGACCCTACTACAACCGTACACATGACCCTGCTCCAACCCCACACAATGTAACGGACCCTGTTTCAACCCCACACAATGTAACGGACCCTGCTTTTACCCCACACAATGTAACAGACCCTGCTTCAACCCCACACAATGTAACAGACCCTGCTTCAACCCCACACAATGTAACGGACCCTGCTTCAACCCCACACAATGTAACCGACCCTGCTTCAACCCCACACAATGTAACAAACCCTGCTTCAACCCTACACAATGTAACGGACCCTGCTTCAGCCACACACAATGTAACGGACCCTGCTACAACCGTACACATGACCCTGGTCCAACCATGCACAATGTAACGGACCCTGCTCCAACCCCACACAATGTAACGGACCCTGCTCCAACCCCACACAATGTAACGGACCCTGCTTCAACCCCACACAATGTAACAGACCCTGCTTCAACCCCACACAATGTAACAGACCCTGCTTCATATATATATATATATATATATATATATATATACACATATACACACACGCCACATAAATGCACACCACAGATATACAGTACATATATGCACACATCACCGACATACATACATGCACTCACAAACACATATATTATATTCACACATTAAAAGGTTTTCGTACATCAGTAATATCTAGTATGGTCCTGGCCTGCTCTAGTGCAGAGATAAGCTCCTCCTCTTTGCGCGAGGGCTTAGCCGCTCCTTCACCGGTCCTGTCTTCAGTCGTTTTAGTGAGAAGGTTGTAAAGCGAAAATTTGATCCGGCTCAATCCAGGCAGAGAGAGGCTGTATCGCCAGTGCGTGAGAGTTAATTCAAACTATTTTTATGATTTAGTATAAACCTACAAACTGAGCTCCCCGAACCCACGACACAATGCGCCAAGTCATACAGAATTTTCGGGTCTGTCAAGCACAAGACTCGCCTCATTAGAAGTGGAATATTGTAATAAATCATCTCCTGCAGAATATTTACCTTTTATTTCCATTCTTACAAAAACGTCACTTTCATTTTATGTTTGTGACGCTGACGCGTGGCGGTAAATGTACAAGATGAGCAACGGTAAATGATAACATAGCTGAGAGAAATGTACTGGGCATTAAAGAGACAGTGTACAGCATCCAACACCTTGCCTCCTGTACCTCACATTACACATATGATAACAGGAGGACACAGTCACACATCTCCCCTGCTGCTTGTATCTGTGTTATCCTCCTGTACCTCACATTACACATATGATAACAGGAGGACACCGTCACACATTTCCCCTGCCGCCTGAATCTACTGGGTGTTATCCTCCTGTACCCCACATTACACATATGATAACAGGAGGACACAGTCTCACATCTCCACTGCCGCCTGTATCTACTGGGTGTTAACCTCCTGTACCTCACATTACACATATGATAACAGGAGGACACAGTCACACATCTCCCCTGCTGCTTGTATCTGTGTTATCCTCCTGTACCTCACATTACACATATGATAACAGGAGGACACCGTCACACATTTCCCCTGCCGCCTGAATCTACTGGGTGTTATCCTCCTGTACCCCACATTACACATATGATAACAGGAGGACACAGTCACACATCTCCCCTGCCGCCTGTAACTACTGGGTGTTAACCTCCTGTACCTCACATTACACATATGATAACAGGAGGACACAGTCACACATCTCCCCTGCCGCCTGTATCTGCTGGGTATTATCCTCCTGTACCCCACATTACACATATGATAACAGGAGGACACAGTCACACATCTCCCCTGCCACCTGTATCTACTGGGTGTTATCCTCCTGTACCCCACATTACACATATGATAACAGGAGGACACAGTCACACAGCTCCCCTGCCGCCTGTATCTACAGGGTGTTATCCTCCTGTACCCCACATTACACATATGATAACAGAAGCACACAGTCACACATCTCCCCTGCCGCCTGTAACTACTGGGTGTTATCCTCCTGTACCCCACATTACACATATGATAACAGGAGGACACAGTCACACAGCTCCCCTGCCGCCTGTATCTACAGGGTGTTATCCTCCTGTACCCCACATTACACATATGATAACAGAAGCACACAGTCACACATCTCCCCTGCCGCCTGTAACTACTGGGTGTTATCCTCCTGTACCTCACATTACACATATGATAACAGGAGGACACAGTCACACATCTCCCCTGCCGCCTGTAACTACTGGGTATTATCCTCCTGTACCTCACATTACACATATGATAACAAGGACACAGTCACACATCTCCGGTGCCGCATGTAACTACTGGGTGTTATCCTCCTGTACCCCACATTACACATATGATAACAGGAGGACACCGTCACACATTTCCCCTGCCGCCTGTAACTACTGGGTGTTATCCTCCTGTACCCCACATTACACATATGATAACAGAAGGACACAGTCACACATCTCCCCTGCCACCTGTATCTACTGGGTGTTATCCTGCTGTACTTCACATTACACATATGATAACAGGAGGACATAGTCACACATCTCCCCTGCCGCCTGTACCTACTGGGTGTTATCCTGCTGTACTTCACATTACACATATGATAACAGGAGGACATAGTCACACATCTCCCCTGCCGCCTGTATCTACTGGGTGTTATCCTCCCGTACCTCACATTCCACATATGATAACAGGAGGACACAGTCACACATCTCCCCTGCCGGATGTAACTACTGGGTGTTATCCTCCTGTACCCCACATTACACATATGATAACAGGAGGACACCGTCACACATTTCCCCTGCCACCTGTAACTACTGGGTGTTATCCTCCTGTACCCCACATTACACATATGATAACAGAAGGACACCGTCACACATTTCCCCTGCTGCCTTTAACTACTGGGTGTTATCCTCCTGTACCCCACATTACACATATGATAACAGAAGGACACAGTCACACATCTCCCCTGCCACCTGTATCTACTGGGTGTTATCCTCCTGTACTTCACATTACACATATGATAACAGGAGGACACAGTCACATATCTCCCCTACCACCTGTATCTACTGGGTGTTATCCTCCTGTACCTCACATTCCACATATAATAACAGCAGGACCTAGTCACACATCTTCCCTGCCGCCTGTATCTACTGGGTGTTATCCTCCTGTACCTGACATTCCACATATGATAACAGGAGGACACAGTCAAACATCTCCCCTGCCGCCTGTAACTACTGGGTGTCATCCTCCTGTACCCCACATTACACATATGATAAAAGAAGGACACATCTCCACTGCGGCCTGTAACTAGTGGGTGTTGTCCTCCTGTACCTCACATTACACATATGATAACAGGAGGACACAGTCACACATCTCCCCTGCCACCTGTATCTACTGGGTGTTATCCTCCTGTACCCCACATTACACATATGATAACAGGAGGACATAGTCACACATCTCCTCTTCCGCCTGTATCTACTGGGTGTTATCCTCCCTTACCTCACATTCCACATATGATAACAGGAAGACACAGTCACACAACTCCCCTGCCGCCGGTATCTACTGGGTGTTATCCTCCTGTACCCCACATTACACATATGATAACAGAAGAGCACAGTCACATATCTCCCCTGCCACCTGTATCTACTGGGTGTTATCCTACTGTACCTCACATTCCACATATAATAACAGCAGGACCTAGTCACACATCTTCCCTGCCGCCTGTATCTACTGGGTGTTATCCTCCTGTACCTGACATTCCACATATGATAACAGGAGGACACAGTCACACATCTCCCCTGCCGCCTGTAACTACTGGGTGTCATCCTCCTGTACCCCACATTACACATATGATAACAGGAGGACACCGTGACACAGCTCCCCTGCTGCTTGTATCTTCTGGGTGTTATCCTGCTGTACCGCACATTACACATATGATAACAGGAGGACACAGTCACACATCTCCCCTGCCGCCTGTATCTACTGGGTGTTATCCTCCTGTACCTCACATTACACATATGATAACAGTAGGACACAGTCACACATCTCCCCTGCCGCCTGTAACTACTGGGTGTCATCCTCCTGTACCCCACATTACACATATGATAACAGAAGGACACAGTCACACATCTCCCCTGCCGCCTGTATCTACTGGGTGTTATCCTCCTGTACCTCACATTACACATATGATAACAGGAGGGCACAGTCACACATCTCCCCTGCCACCTGTAACTACTGGGTGTTATCCTCCCGTACCTCACATTCCACATGATAACAGGAGGACACAGTCACACAGCTCCCCTGCCGCCTGTAACTACTGGGTGTTATCCTCCTGTACCTCACATTACACATATGATAACAGGAGGACACAGTCACACATCTCCCCTGCCGCCTGTATCTATTGGGTGTTATCCTCCCGTACCTCACATTCCACATATGATAACAGGAGGACACAGTCTCACATCTCCACTGCCGCCTGTATCTACTGGGTGTTAGCCTCCTGTACCTTACATTCCACATAACAGGAGGACACAGTCACACATCTCCCCTGCCGCCTGTAACTACTGGGTGTTATCCTCCTGTACCTCACATTACACATGATAACAGGAGGACACAGTCACACATCTCCCCTGCCACCTGTATCTACTGGGTGTTATCCTCCTGTACTTCACATTACACATATGATAACAGGAGGACACAGTCACACATTTCCCCTGCCGCCTGTAACTACTGGGTGTTATCCTCCTGTACCCCACATTACACATATGATAACAGAAGGACACTGTCACACATCTCCCCTGCTGCCTGTATCTACTGGGTGTTATCCTTCTGTACTTCACATTACACATATGATAACAGAAGGACACAGTCACACATCTCCCCTGCCGCCCGTATTTACTGGGTGTTATCCTCCCGTACCTCACATTCCACATATGATAACAGGAGGACACAGTCACACATCTCCCCTGCCGCCTGTATCTACTGGGTGTTATCCTCCTGTACCTGACATTCCACATATGATAACAGGAGGACACAGTCAAACATCTCCCCTGCCGCCTGTAACTACTGGGTGTCATCCTCCTGTACCCCACATTACACATATGATAAAAGAAGGACACATCTCCACTGCGGCCTGTAACTAGTGGGTGTTGTCCTCCTGTACCTCACATTACACATATGATAACAGGAGGACACAGTCACACATCTCCCCTGCCACCTGTATCTACTGGGTGTTATCCTCCTGTACCCCACATTACACATATAACAGGAGGACATAGTCACACATCTTCTCTTCCGCCTGTATCTACTGGGTGTTATCCTCCCTTACCTCACATTCCACATATGATAACAGGAAGACACAGTCACACAACTCCCCTGCCGCCGGTATCTACTGGGTGTTATCCTCCTGTACCCCACATTACACATATGATAACAGAAGAGCACAGTCACATATCTCCCCTGCCACCTGTATCTACTGGGTGTTATCCTCCTGTACCTCACATTCCACATATAATAACAGCAGGACCTAGTCACACATCTTCCCTGCCGCCTGTATCTACTGGGTGTTATCCTCCTGTACCTGACATTCCACATATGATAACAGGAGGACACAGTCACACATCTCCCCTGCCGCCTGTAACTACTGGGTGTCATCCTCCTGTACCCCACATTACACATATGATAACAGGAGGACACCGTGACACAGCTCCCCTGCTGCTTGTATCTTCTGGGTGTTATCCTGCTGTACCCCACATTACACATATGATAACAGGAGGACACAGTCACACATCTCCCCTGCCGCCTGTATCTACTGGGTGTTATCCTCCTGTACCTCACATTACACATATGATAACAGTAGGACACAGTCACACATCTCCCCTGCCGCCTGTAACTACTGGGTGTCATCCTCCTGTACCCCACATTACACATATGATAACAGAAGGACACAGTCACACATCTCCCCTGCCGCCTGTATCTACTGGGTGTTATCCTCCTGTACCTCACATTACACATATGATAACAGGAGGGCACAGTCACACATCTCCCCTGCCACCTGTAACTACTGGGTGTTATCCTCCCGTACCTCACATTCCACATGATAACAGGAGGACACAGTCACACAGCTCCCCTGCCGCCTGTAACTACTGGGTGTTATCCTCCTGTACCTCACATTACACATATGATAACAGGAGGACACAGTCACACATCTCCCCTGCCGCCTGTATCTATTGGGTGTTATCCTCCCGTACCTCACATTCCACATATGATAACAGGAGGACACAGTCTCACATCTCCACTGCCGCCTGTATCTACTGGGTGTTAGCCTCCTGTACCTTACATTCCACATAACAGGAGGACACAGTCACACATCTCCCCTGCCGCCTGTAACTACTGGGTGTTATCCTCCTGTACCTCACATTACACATGATAACAAGAGGACACAGTCACACATCTCCCCTGCCACCTGTATCTACTGGGTGTTATCCTCCTGTACTTCACATTACACATATGATAACAGGAGGACACAGTCACACATTTCCCCTGCCGCCTGTAACTACTGGGTGTTATCCTCCTGTACCCCACATTACACATATGATAACAGAAGGACACTGTCACACATCTCCCCTGCTGCCTGTATCTACTGGGTGTTATCCTTCTGTACTTCACATTACACATATGATAACAGAAGGACACAGTCACACATCTCCCCTGCCGCCCGTATTTACTGGGTGTTATCCTCCCGTACCTCACATTCCACATATGATAACAGGAGGACACAGTCACACATCTCCCCTGCCGCCTGTATCTACTGGGTGTTATCCTCCTGTACCTGACATTCCACATATGATAACAGGAGGACACAGTCAAACATCTCCCCTGCCGCCTGTAACTACTGGGTGTCATCCTCCTGTACCCCACATTACACATATGATAAAAGAAGGACACATCTCCACTGCGGCCTGTAACTAGTGGGTGTTGTCCTCCTGTACCTCACATTACACATATGATAACAGGAGGACACAGTCACACATCTCCCCTGCCACCTGTATCTACTGGGTGTTATCCTCCTGTACCCCACATTACACATATAACAGGGGGACATAGTCACACATCTCCTCTTCCGCCTGTATCTACTGGGTGTTATCCTCCCTTACCTCACATTCCACATATGATAACAGGAAGACACAGTCACACAACTCCCCTGCCGCCGGTATCTACTGGGTGTTATCCTCCTGTACCCCACATTACACATATGATAACAGAAGAGCACAGTCACATATCTCCCCTGCCACCTGTATCTACTGGGTGTTATCCTCCTGTACCTCACATTCCACATATAATAACAGCAGGACCTAGTCACACATCTTCCCTGCCGCCTGTATCTACTGGGTGTTATCCTCCTGTACCTGACATTCCACATATGATAACAGGAGGACACAGTCACACATCTCCCCTGCCGCCTGTAACTACTGGGTGTCATCCTCCTGTACCCCACATTACACATATGATAACAGGAGGACACCGTGACACAGCTCCCCTGCTGCTTGTATCTTCTGGGTGTTATCCTGCTGTACCCCACATTACACATATGATAACAGGAGGACACAGTCACACATCTCCCCTGCCGCCTGTATCTACTGGGTGTTATCCTCCTGTACCTCACATTACACATATGATAACAGTAGGACACAGTCACACATCTCCCCTGCCGCCTGTAACTACTGGGTGTTATCCTCCTGTACCTCACATTACACATATGATAACAGAAGGACACAGTCACACATCTCCCCTGCCACCTGTATCTACTGGGTGTTATCCTGCTGTACTTCACATTACACATATGATAACAGGAGGACATAGTCACACATCTCCCCTGCCGCCTGTATCTACTGGGTGTCATCCTCCTGTACCCCACATTACACATATGATAACAGAAGGACACAGTCACACATCTCCCCTGCCGCCTGTATCTACTGGGTGTTATCCTCCTGTACCTCACATTACACATATGATAACAGGAGGGCACAGTCACACATCTCCCCTGCCACCTGTAACTACTGGGTGTTATCCTCCCGTACCTCACATTCCACATGATAACAGGAGGACACAGTCACACAGCTCCCCTGCCGCCTGTAACTACTGGGTGTTATCCTCCTGTACCTCACATTACACATATGATAACAGGAGGACACAGTCACACATCTCCCCTGCCGCCTGTATCTATTGGGTGTTATCCTCCCGTACCTCACATTCCACATATGATAACAGGAGGACACAGTCTCACATCTCCACTGCCGCCTGTATCTACTGGGTGTTAGCCTCCTGTACCTTACATTCCACATAACAGGAGGACACAGTCACACATCTCCCCTGCCGCCTGTAACTACTGGGTGTTATCCTCCTGTACCTCACATTACACATGATAACAGGAGGACACAGTCACACATCTCCCCTGCCACCTGTATATACTGGGTGTTATCCTCCTGTACTTCACATTACACATATGATAACAGGAGGACACAGTCACACATTTCCCCTGCCGCCTGTAACTACTGGGTGTTATCCTCCTGTACCCCACATTACACATATGATAACAGAAGGACACTGTCACACATCTCCCCTGCTGCCTGTATCTACTGGGTGTTATCCTTCTGTACTTCACATTACACATATGATAACAGAAGGACACAGTCACACATCTCCCCTGCCGCCCGTATTTACTGGGTGTTATCCTCCCGTACCTCACATTCCACATATGATAACAGGAGGACACAGTCACACATCTCCCCTGCCGCCTGTATCTACTGGGTGTTATCCTCCTGTACTTCACATTACACATATGATAACAGGAGGACACAGTCACACATTTCCCCTGACGCCTGTAACTACTGGGTGTTATCCTCCTGTACCCCACATTACACATATGATAACAGAAAGACACTGTCACACATCTCCCCTGCCGCCCGTATTTACTGGGTGTTATCCTCCCGTACCTCACATTCCACATATGATAACAGGAGGACACAGTCACACATCTCCCCTGCCGCCTGTATCTACTGGGTGTTATCCTCCTGTACTTCACATTACACATATGATAACAGGAGGACACAGTCACACATTTCCCCTGCCGCCCGTATCTACTGGATGTTATCCTCCCGTACCTCACATTCCACATATGATAACAGGAGGACACAGTCACACATCTCCCCTGCTGCCTGTATCTACTGGGTGTTTTCCTCCTGTACCTCACATTACACATGATAACAGGAGGACACAGTCACACATCTCCCCTGCCGCCTGTATCTACTGGATGTTATCCTCCTGTACCCCACATTACACATATGATAACAGGTTGGACACAGTCACATATCTCCCCTGCCACCTGTATCTACTGGGTGTTATCCTCCTGTACCTCACATTCCACATATAATAACAGGAGGACATAGTAACACATCTTCCCTGCCGCCTGTAACTACTGGGTGTTATCCTCCCGTACCTCACATTACACATATGATAACAGAAGGACACAGTCACACATCTCCCCTGCCGCATGTAACTACTGGGTGTTATCCTCCTGTACCCCACATTACACATATGATAACAGAAGCACACAGTCACACATCTCCCCTGCCGCCTGTAACTACTGGGTGTTATCCTCCTGTACTTCACATTCCACATATGATAACAGAAGCACACAGTCACACATCTCCCCTGCCGCCTGTATCTACTGGGTGTTATCCTCCTGTACCCCACATTACACATATGATAATAGGAGGACATAGTCACACATCTCCTCTTCCGCCTGTATCTACTGGGTGTTATCCTCCCTTACCTCACATTCCACATATGATAACAGGAAGACACAGTCACACATCTCCCCTGCCGCCGGTATCTACTGGGTGTTATCCTCCTGTACCCCACATTACACATATGTTAACAGAAGCACACAGTCACACATCTCCCCTGCCGCCTGTATCTACTGGGTGTCATCCTCCTGTACCCCACATTACACATATGATAACAGGAGGACACAGTCACACATTTCCCCTGCCGCCTGTAACTACTGGGTATTATCCTCCTGTACTTCACATTACACATATGATAACAGGAGGACACAGTCACACATCTCCCCTGCCGCCTGTAACTACTGGGTGTCATCCTCCTGTACCCCACATTACACATATGATAACAGGAGGACACAGTGACATATCTCCCCTGCCACCTGTATCTACTGGGTGTTATCCTCCTGTACCTCACATTCCACATATAATAACAGCAGGACCTAGTCACACATCTTCCCTGCCGCCTATATCTACTGGGTGTTATCCTCCTGTACCTCACATTCCACATATGATAACAGGAGGACACAGTCACACATCTCCCCTGCCGCCTGTACCTACTGGGTATTATCCTCCTGTACCTCACATTACACATATGATAACAGAAGGACACAGTCACATCTCCCCTGCCGCATGTAACTACTGGGTGTTATCCTCCTGTACCCCACATTACACATATGATAACAGGAGGACACCGTCACACATTTCCCCTGCCGCCTGTAACTACTGGGTGTTATCCTCCTGTACCCCACATTACACATATGATAACAGAAGCAGACAGTCACACATCTCCCCTGCCGCCGGTATCTACTGGGTGTTATCCTCCTGTACCCCACATTACACATATGATAACAGAAGAGCACAGTCACACATCTCCCCTGCCGCCTGTATCTACTGGGTGTCATCCTCCTGTACCCCACATTACACATATGATAACAGGAGGACACAGTGACATATCTCCCCTGCCACCTGTATCTACTTGGTGTTATCCTCCTGTACCTCACATTCCACATATAATAACAGCAGGACCTAGTCACACATCTTCCCTGCCGCCTATATCTACTGGGTGTTATCCTCCTGTACCTCACATTCCACATATGATAACAGGAGGACACAGTCACACATCTCCCCTGCCGCCTGTACCTACTGGGTATTATCCTCCTGTACCTCACATTACACATATGATAACAGAAGGACACAGTCACACATCTCCCCTGCCGCCTGTAACTACTGGGTGTTATCCTCCTGTACCCCACATTACACTTATGATAACAGAAGGACACATCTCCACTGCGGCCTGTAACTACTGGGTGTTATCCTCCTGTACCTCACATTACACATATGATAACAGGAGGACACAGTCACACCTCTCCCCTGCCACCCGTATCTACTGGGTGTTATCCTCCTGTACTTCACATTACACATATGATAACAGGAGGACACCGTCACACATTTCCCCTGCCGCCTGTAACTACTGGGTGTTATCCTCCTGTACTTCACATTACACATATGATAACAGGAGGACACAGTCACACATCTCCCCTGCCGCCTGTAACTACTGGGTGTTATCCTCCTGTACCTCACATTACACATGATAACAGGAGGACACAGTCACACATCTCCCCTGCCGCCTGTAACTACTGGGTGTTATCCTCCTGTACCCCACATTACACATATGATAACAGGAGGACACAGTCACACATCTCCCCTGCCGCCTGTAACTACTGGGTGTTATCCTCCCGTACCTCACATTCCACATATGATAACAGGAGGACACAGTCACACATCTCCCCTGCCGCATGTAACTACTGGGTGTTATCCTCCTGTACCCCACATTACACATATGATAACAGGAGGACACCGTCACACATTTCCCCTGCCGCCTGTAACTACTGGGTGTTATCCTCCTGTACCCCACATTACACATATGATAACAGAAGGACACAGTCACACATCTCCCCTGCCACCTGTATCTACTGGGTGTTATCCTCCTGTACTTCACATTACACATATGATAACAGGAGGACACAGTCACACATCTCCCCTGCCGCCTGTAACTACTGGGTGTTATCCTCCTGTACCTCACATTACACATGATAACAGGAGGACACAGTCACACATCTCCACTGCCGCCTGTATCTACTGGGTGTTAGCCTCCTGTACCTTACATTCCACATAACAGGAGGACACAGTCACACATTTCCTCTGCCGCCTGTAACTACTGGGTGTTATCCTCCTGTACCCCACATTCCACATATGATAACAGGAGGACACAGTCACACATCTCCCCTGCCGCATGTAACTACTGGGTGTTATCCTCCTGTACCCCACATTACACATATGATAACAGAAGCACACAGTCACACATCTCCCCTGCCGCCTGTATCTACTGGGTGTTATCCTCCTGTACCCCACATTACACATATGATAACAGGAGGACACAGTTACATATCTCCCCTGCCACCTGTATCTACTGGGTGTCATCCTCCTGTACCTCACATTCCACATATAATAACAGGAGGACACAGTCACACATCTCCCCTGCCGCTTGTATCTACTGGGTGTTATCCTCCTGTACCCCACATTACACATATGATAACAGGAGGACACAGTCACATATCTACCCTGCCGTCTGTATCTACTGGGTGTTGTCCTCCTGTACCTCACATTCCACATATAATAACAGGAGGACATAGTCACACATCTCCCCTGCCGCCTGTAACTACTGGGTGTTATCCTCCCGTACCTCACATTCCACATATGATAACAGAAGGACACAGTCACACATCTACCCTGCCGCCTGTATCTACTGGGTGTTATCCTCCTGTACCTCACATTCCACATATGATAACTGGAGGACACGGTCACACATCTCCCCAGCCGCCTGTAACTACTGGGTGTTATCCTCCTGTACCCCACATTACACATGATAACAGAAGGACACAGTCACACTTCTCCCCTGCCGTCTGTAACTACTGGGTGTTATCCTCCTGTACCTCACATTACACATATGATAACAGGAGGACACAGTCACACATCTCCACTGCCGCCTGTATCTACTGGGTGTTATCCTCCTGTACCTCACATTCCACATATGATAACAGGAGGACACAGTCACACATCTCCCCAGCCGCCTGTAACTACTGGGTGTTATCCTCCTGTACCCCACATTACACATGATAACAGAAGGACAAAGTCACACTTCTCCCCTGCCGTCTGTATCTACTGGGTGTTATCCTCCTGTACCCCAGATTACACATATGATAACAGGAGGACACAGTTACATATCTCCCCTGCCACCTGTATCTACTGGGTGTTATCCTCCTGTACCTCACATTCCACATATGATAACAGGAGGACACAGTCACACATCTCCCCTGCCGCCTGTACCTACTGGGTATTATCCTCCTGTACCTCACATTACACATATGATAACAGAAGGACACAGTCACACATCTCCCCTGCCGCCTGTAACTACTGGGTGTTATCCTCCTGTACCCCACATTACACATATGATAACAGAAGGACACAGTCACACATCTCTACTGCGGCCTGTAACTACTGGGTGTTATCCTCCTGTACCTCACATTACACATATGATAACAGAATGACACAGTCACACATCTCCCCTGCCACCTGTATCTACTGGGTGTCATCCTCCTGTACCTCACATTCCACATATAATAACAGGAGGACACAGTCACACATCTCCCCTGCCGCCTGTATCTACTGGGTGTTATCCTCCTGTACCCCACATTACACATATGATAACAGGAGGACACAGTCACATATCTACCCTGCCGTCTGTATTTACTGGGTGTTATCCTCCTGTACCCCACATTACACATATGATAACAGGAGGACACAGTCACACATCTCCCCTGCCGCCTGTATCTACTGGGTGTTATCCTCCTTTACCTCACATTCCACATATAATAACAGGAGGACACAGTCACACATCTCCCCTGCCGCCTGTATCTACTGGGTGTTATCCTCCTGTACCCCACATTACACATATGATAACAGGAGGACACAGTCACATATCTACCCTGTCGTCTGTATCTACTGGGTGTTGTCCTCCTGTACCTCACATTCCACATATAATAACAGGAGGACATAGTCACACATCTCCCCTGCCGCCTGTAACTACTGGGTGTTATCCTCCCGTACCTCACATTCCACATATGATAACAGAAGGACACAGTCACACATCTACCCTGCCGCCTGTATCTACTGGGTGTTATCCTCCTGTACCTCACATTCCACATATGATAACAGGA
The DNA here is from genome assembly GCF_050947455.1 of Rhinoderma darwinii. Classification (NCBI taxonomy): domain Eukaryota; kingdom Metazoa; phylum Chordata; class Amphibia; order Anura; family Rhinodermatidae; genus Rhinoderma; species Rhinoderma darwinii. Next base: position 110,593 of record NC_134698.1, on the reverse strand, counting down.
GGACACAGTCACACATCTCCCCAGCCGCCTGTAACTACTGGGTGTTATCCTCCTGTACCCCACATTACACATATGATAACAGAAGGACACAGTCACACATCTACCCTGCCGCCTGTATCTACTGGGTGTTATCCGCCTGTACCCCACATTACACAAGATAACAGGAGGACACAGTCACACATCTCCCCTGCCACCTGTATCTACTGGGTGTTATCCGCCTGTACCCCACATTACACAAGATAACAGGAGGACACAGTCACACTTCTCCCCTGCCGTCTGTAACTACTGGGTGTTATCCTCCTGTACCCCACATTCCACATATGATAACAGGAGGACACAGTCACATATCTCCCCTGCCACCTGTATCTACTGGGTGTTATCCTCCTGTACCCCACATTACACATATGATAACAGGAGGACACAGTCACACATCTCCCCTGCCGCCTGTATCTACTGGGTGTTATCCTCCTGTACCCCACATTCCACATATGATAACAGGAGGACACAGTCACATATCTCCCCTGCCACCTGTATCTACTGGGTGTTATCCTCCTGTACCCCACATTACACATATGATAACAGGAGGACACAGTCACACATCTCCCCTGCCGCCTGTAACTACTGGGTGTTATCCTCCTGTACCTCACATTACACATGATAACAGAAGGACACAGTCACACTTCTCCCCTGCCGTCTGTAACTACTGGGTGTTATCCTCCTGTACCCCACATTCCACATATGATAACAGGAGGACACAGTCACATATCTCCCCTGCCACCTGTATCTACTGGGTGTTATCCTCCCGTACCTCACATTACACATATGATAACAGGAGGACACAGTCACATATCTCCCCTGCCGCTTGTATCTACTGGGTGTCATCCTCCTGTACCTCACATTACACATGATAACAGAAGCACACAGTCACACATCTCCCCTGCCGCCTGTATCTACTGGGTGTCATCCTCCTGTACCTCACATTACACATGATAACAGGAGGGCACAGTCACACATCTCCCCTGCCGCCTGTATCTACTGGGTATTATCCTCCTGTACCTCATTACACACATGATAACAGAAGCACACAGTGACACAGTACTGTCTGCCGCCTGTATCGGCTGGGTGTTATCCTTCTGTACTCAAACATCTCTCCATAGGTCTTCTCATAAACTCTTTGAAATTACAGACATGAATCAATCAGACTGTCTCATTTAAGGATGATGAAGTGGTCTGACACGATATTGCTGAGACTCGAGGTACATCTCAAGCAGTTCACCTTCTACTTGCGCAGACGTAAAAGCTCAGTGTCTGGATGCAGAATGACAAAATCACTTATTCTGAGTAAAATGTTAAAGATTCATCTGGATATTTCCATGTAAAGGGTAAGTGCCTGACCAGAGACAGATAACCTCCCTCCTGTGCTGCCCCACTGTCCTGTCTAACCAAGCATGACTATGAAGACCTATCAATTCATCAGTAAGTGGAAGTGTCAGGTAGTGCAAGGTGGAGGCGGTATACAGACAAATATCCATACACTTATAGCTATACATATTTTTATATATATATATATATATATATATATACACACACACATATCTGTTCATACACATACAGTGAGGTCCAGGATTATCTTGGCAGTGACACAATCTTCATGATTTGGGTTTTGCTGCATCCACGTTGGTTTTGACATGAAACATCTGGGATAAAATTGAAGTTTAGACTTTCAGGTTTAATTCATGGGGTTGAACAGAAATCTCCTGTGAGACGTTTAGGAATTGCCTCCATTTTTCTACACGGCCGCCTCATCTCAGGGGCTCAAAAGTAATTGGACAAATGAACATTCCCATAAATATATAGTTTTTTTAATTACTTTATAGAGAATCCTGTGCAGCAATGACGGCCTGAAATCTGGACCCCATGGACATCACCGGACGCCAGGTTTCCTCCTATGTGAGGCTTTGCCTGGCCATTTCTGCCGCCGAGGTTCAGTTGTTGCTTGTTTGTAGCTCTTTGTGCCTTAAGTTTTGTCTTAAGCAGATGAAATGCTCAATCAGGTTCAGATCTGGTGACTCGGCCATTGCAGAATATTCCACTTCTTTGCCTTAAAAAACGACTGGGTTGCTTTCGCAGTATGTTTTGGGTCATTGTCCATCACTGTGAAGCGACATCCAATCAACCTCGCTGCATTTGGTTGAATCTGAGCAGAAAAAACACTTCATCCGGCTCCTTCTGTATTCAGTCACATCATCAATAAACACTAGTGACTCCGTACCTTTGGCAGCCATGCATGCCCATGCCATCACACTGCCTCCACCATGTTTTACAGAGGATTGGTGCCTTTGGATCATGAGGGTTTTTCTTCACCATGGAAAGGATTCTGCGATCATCCATCACTGTTGTCTTCCGTGGATGTCCCGGCTTTTTGGCGTTCACGAGATCACCAGTGTGCTCTTTTTTTTTTCCAGATTGTACGAGACTGTTGATTTGGCCGCTCCTGACATTTGTGCTTCTCTCTGATGGATTTCTTCATTGTTTTCAGCCTATCGATGGTCGGTTTCACTTGCATTGAGAGCTCCTCTGACCTAATGTTGTGGATTCACAGCAACAGCTTCCAAATGCAAATGCGGCACCTGGAATCAACTCCAGACCTTTTATCTGCTTAGTTAATGATGGATTAACGACTTGTGTCACTATCCAAATAATTCTGGACCTAACTGTATGCTATACATGCACTCATATGCACTTATACATACATCTATAAACACACACATTCACCTATACATGACACATAAACATACATGTATATATACCTGTTCATACACATATATACCTATTTATACACTCATATACACTTATACATACATCTATACACACCGATAAATACACAAACTTACCTATATATACACATATACATACACCCCTATACATACACCCCTATACATACACCTGTACAGACACATATATACACCTATACACACACAAGTGTCCACTTAGACATACATCTATTTACACCTATACATACACACTTATATACACCTGCATACACATACACACATATATATACTTACACACACACACTCACACACACACACACACACACACACACACACACACATATATATCTGTACATATACACCTTTAAATACTCTAATATATACCAGTACACACATGTACTTATACATACACCAATATACACACACCTAGATAAACCTATACTTACAGCTATTTACACCTATACATTCACCTATATGACTTCCATTACATTATATGAACAAATATGAAACACCTCTTAATCATTGAATTTGGGTTTTTCCATCAGTCCATCACCCCCCCAGTGTATAACATCCGGCGCTCGCCCTGCAGTCACGTTACAGACATTAGTGGTAGAACGGGTCGTTGTAAAGAGATCAGTGACCTCCAGCGCGATCCTGTAATAGGACGTCACCGGGGGAACACGTCCGTTCTGGAAATGTCTCCCCTCCTGGATATTTCACAATCACCTGTGACTGATATTATTGTAAAGTGGAAGAAACCGCAGCAACTCAGCCACGAAGACCACGTAAAGTTACAGAGCGGGGGGTCGAGTGCTGAGGAGCAATTGCAGAAAAGTCACCAACACTCCGCTGACTCCATAACTGCAGAGTACAGACCTCCTCTAGCATTACCATCCGCACTGTGCCCGGGAGCTTCATTGCATGGGGGCCGAGCAGCTGCATGCCAGCTGAACATCACCAAGCACAACGCCAAGCGTCAGATGGAGGAGTGTAAAGCCCCTGCCACTGGACTCTGGAGTTGCGTGTTCTGTGGAGTGACGCTTCTCTATCTGACGTGTTCTGTGGAGTGACGCTTCTCTATCTGACGTGTTCTGTGGAGTGACGCTTCTCTATCTGGCGGTTTTATGAGTCTCTGGGTTTGGTGATGCCAGGAGAACGTTACCCGCCTGACTGCATTGTGCCAGCTGTGAAGTTTGGTGGAGGAGGGGTAATTCTATGGGGTCGTTTTCAGGGGTCGGCCTCTTAGTTCTAGTGAAGGTTTAATTCTTCAGCATACAAGACATTCTGGACAATTGTAGCTTCCAACTTTGTGGGAACAGTTTGGGATTCGGTTTTTTTTGTTCCATCATGACTGCGCACCAGTGCACAAGGTCCATAAAAACATGGTTGGGGGAGTTTAGGGTGGAAGAACCAATGGGATGTCATAAAAGCTCCTGTAGGTGTAATGTGTAGGGGTCCCAATACTCTCCATATAGTTTGTCAGTGATTGATGAGCAAGAGCCTTTCTAATAAAGAGACCGCAATAAGGTTGGATTCACACATCGCCTATTTGTAGCAGATTTTGACGCAGGTGTTTGAGCCAAAGACGGAAGTGGATCCCGGAGGAAGGAGAAGTATAAGTTCTTTCTTTATATTTCCCATTCCTTTATAAAACGCCTCTGTCTTTGGATCAAAAATCTGCATTAAAATCTGCAAAAAATACTCAATGTCTGAATCCAGCCTAAGTAATTATAACTATGAACGAGACCTCACTTATAAAAAGAGCAGTCAGTGATTATAATGACAAGTGAGACCCCTTTTATTAAGAAAATAGAAAAGGAGGATGGACTGTGCAGGGCCACAGGAACAATCATTGTAACGCATTGGTCAGCCCTGCAAAAAGAAGCTCCAAAAACGAAACCAAATCTGCAGTGGCTTATTTAGGGCGGATTTACATGAGTGTGAGCGTTTTTGCGCACGCAAAAAACGCTGCGTTTGGCATGCGCAAAAGGCACTTAACAGCTCCGTGTGTCATCACATAGGATGTGCGTCTGGGTGATTTTCGCGCAGCCGCCATCATTATGACACTCTGTTTGTATGTTTGTAGCACGAGGTGCTTTTCTGTTTTCATTCATGCTTTTGACTGCTGTTGCACGAATAACGCGCGTCCTACGGAAGTGCTTCCGTGTGGTGCACGTGATTTTCACGCACCCATTGACTTCAATGGGTACGTGATGCGCGAAAAACGCAGAAATATAGGACCTGTCGTGAGTTTTACGCAGCGGACTCACGAGCAAAAATCACGTACAGTCTGCACTGCCCCATAGACTTGCATAGGTCCGTGCGACACGCGTGAAAAACACACAGGTGGCACGGACGTATATCGCATTCGTGTAAATCCGCCCTAAAAGAGTGGCATGTGTTATAACACCTCCTGTATCCTCTGCTAATAGCTGCGTCTATGGGGTGTACGGTACTAAGTTTACAGTAATCTCCATCATTTGATGGAAGGTGGACGATGGGAGGATTTCTGCTGTGATCAGAGCTGTTTCTATACTGTAAGACGAGGGATTGGTTGCTGAGCCTGGTTGAGTATTTAATACATGCCGAGAGGCTGATTAGAGCGCTAGATGGGTATACATAATCAGATATACCCCGTAACATGGTGTCGGCTCTCCACAAACAGGTCCTGCTGAGTCTCATCTCAGCACGAATTCACCTTGACTCTTTGAAATGAGTTTTCCTTTCTCCTATGGATTTCAGCGTGGACGCACATTATCACATAATAACTCTGCATAATGACACCCGGGTCACATTTCCGTCCTGGTCGTTATCCAGCAAAATGAGAGTGAATGTCTCAATGTAAAGTCACCACTGGCCGGCAAAGCAACGACTCCATTACCAAAGCACTGAGGAGGTGAAGGAAAAGCATGGTCTCCTTCTGAATCAATGTGAGCCTAGCCCCCAAGTGATGCTCTGCCGTTATTAGTCATGTCCATTGAAAGCTTCGTAGACTACAGTTCCATCAGAAGATACGAGAAATGATCTGACGATCCCACCAGACAACCGTACATTTTAATTTTGTGCATTTTTTCTCCTAGAAAAGTCCCGATTTACTACCATGCCCCATTATATAATTAATGTTGTAGATGTTTTGTGTTCTCAACATCTGTCAATCTGGCGCTGCACTTAGATGACGCCACTTGATGCCTTGTTACAATGCCTGAGGTCTCAGCGTGCATGGCACTATTGGTGTGAATAAACACAAAGTAATCTGGATTATGGTGACAGCGCAGGGTTGTGTAAACTTCTGGGTGTCAGGGCATTAAATGGTAGTGCAATGAGTGGGCAGCAGTGGGATACAACACGAACGCCACATCGCAGGGCAGTACATTAGTCTAAAATTAGAATGAAGGTTCAAGTCTTTATCGCTTGGAGATGAGGGAAGCTGTGCTCTAGTAAAACATTGTCGTCATCTGTATTTTCCCCCACAACAGCAGACTTTGCATTCACCTCTCCGGGAGGTTGAGGTCAACTCTTTCTCCAAGCAAAATCATTCCATTGATATACACAGTTTATTTTATCTCCCTGTAATCAGCACATAATGGTGTAGAAATGTCATTAACGTGTGACCATCAGCCATAGCCGCTGTTTATTAGACAGGGCGGTGCTCTGAAACGCATGAAGTTTTTATTTATCAAAAGCAACGTGCAGGAGATAATAGCTCTGAGACATGGAAGGAGCGCAGTGCAGAGCTATATCCCTCAATGTCACCAGCAGAAAGTAATGAAATGTTGTATCCCCGAGGACCAAGGCCTTAAACCCACCTTCTCACTGATGGAGGGATCAGGCCTGGAAATAAAGGAAGCATTGCCTATCATGTTCTATAGACAAGTGCAGGAGTCAATGGTGAATTGTAGGAATATGAGTCTATGGCTGATTCACACAAGACTGAACACGTGAAGCTATGAAACAGGATGATGGCAGCTATAGAGGAGATGAGTTTTGAAGAGTTGTGGGTGATGCTAAGGATCCAGGAGGGCACAAGGTCATTTCCATGAGTACGAAACGTTTCAGGACTTCCACATGCATATCACATAGTGAATGACTGTGACACTGGCGGTTTTTGTGTGATCTAACCTCCAATTCTGTTCTGCAAAAATGAAAATAAGTATTCTGCTCTGAACTCTCATCCTGGTGCTCCACAAATTCACACATCCATGGAGCAAAGGACAAGGACTCAGTCAATATTCCTATAAGAATCTAATTGCAGGAACAGAGACTCTCTGACAAGCCCAGGTGCTCAGGAAACAGGATAAAAATAAATCCATATTACAGCTATTCCTGGTAAGAGATGGGAAAATGAGGAGTGTCAGTCAAGGGCTAGACAGAAGAGAGGAACCCTGTGCAGACCTCTAGTGAGGGCAGAATACGGAATACAGACTAACCTAAGAAAAGCTGAGGATTCATATTCACTCAACGTTATCTGGAGATTATATCTGGACGGGAAATTATGTTTAAAGATTAAATATTTTTTTTAACAGCCTATTTATGTATTCATAGTTACATAGTTCAACCGTTTCTCTATCAATTACACGTCTTTCATTGCTGGATTAGTTATTAACCCTTAATGCCCTTCGCCAGTAAATAAACATCTCGCCTCCTTGTTTTAAAAGCTGACACAGTATCTGCCATCACTACCTATTGTGATCGGGCGTTCCATAGTTTGACTTATCTAACTGTTAAGCACCTTTTGCTATATTGATGTCGAAAATGTCTTTCTTCCACGCTCAATGAATGATTGTACAAATGCTTGTGCCTGATCATTGGCCGATGTAAACATGTCAGCGAGAAAAAAAACCTCAATTGTCGACTGATCACATCTTTTATGGAGCCCAAACATCATCATTGTTGGCAGCACATCTGTTGGTGTAAACAACGGTGCAAAGTGTGTGAGGACAATCAAGCATATTAACCACAGTTTTCATCAGTTCGTGTACAAGGGCCTTGAAATGACTTGTTATATGGGCATTTGTTATGGGCATAAATCTGTCCGTGTAAACAAGGCCGATGTACATGAGTAGATAATAGGTCAGATTCTAACACAAATGAGCGAGCGCGCACAATATCGCTTAAAAGGAATGTGTCGCGAATTAAACTTTTTTTTTTTAAAGTAAGTTTCTTATTTCTATTTTATTTTTTACGTTTTTTTGAGAATACCAGGAGACATACCAATACAAGATCAGAATACCAGGAGACAGATACTGATACAAGACCAGAATACCAGTAGACAGATAACGATACAAGATCAGAATACCAGGAGACAGATACTGATACAAGACCAGAATACCAGGAGACAGATACCGATACAAGACCAGAATACCAGGACACAGATACTGATACAAGACCAGAATACCAGGACACAGATACCGATACAAGACCAGAATACCAGTAGACAGATAACGATACAAGATCAGAATACCAGGAGGCAGATACTGATACAAGACCAGAATACCAGGAGACAGATACTGATACAAGACCAGAATACCAGGACACAGATACTGATACAAGACCAGAATACCAGGACACAGATACTGATACAAGACCAGAATACCAGGAGACAGATACTGATACAAGACCAGAATACCAGGACACAGATACTGATACAAGACCAGAATACCAGGAGACAGATACTGATACAAGACCAGAATACCAGGACACAGATACTGATACAAGACCAGAATACCAGGAGACAGATACTGATACAAGACCAGAATACCAGGACACAGATACTGATACAAGACCAGAATACCAGGAGACCGATAACGATACAAGACCAGAATACCAGGAGACAGATACTGATACAAGACCAGAATACCGGGACACAGATACTGATACAAGACCAGAATACCAGGAGACAGATACCGATACAAGCCAGAATACCAGGGGACAGATACTGATACAAGACCAGAATACCAGGAGACAGATACCGATACAAGACCAGAATACCAGGGGACAGATACTGATACAAGACCAGAATACCAGGATACGGATACCGATACAAGACCAGAATACCAGTAGACAGATAACGATACAAGATCAGAATACCAGGAGGCAGATACTGATACAAGACCAGAATACCAGGAGACAGATACCGATACAAGACCAGAATACCAGGACACAGATACTGATACAAGACCAGAATACCAGGAGACAGATAACGATACAAGACCAGAATACCAGGACACAGATACTGATACAAGACCAGAATACCAGGAGACAGATACTGATACAAGACCAGAATACCAGGACACAGATACTGATACAAGACCAGAATACCAGGAGACCGATAACGATACAAGACCAGAATACCAGGAGACAGATACTGATACAAGACCAGAATACCGGGACACAGATACTGATACAAGACCAGAATACCAGGAGACAGATACCGATACAAGCCAGAATACCAGGGGACAGATACCGATACAAGACCAGAATACCAGGAGACAGATACCGATACAAGACCAGAATACCAGGGGACAGATACTGATACAAGACCAGAATACCAGGATACGGATACCGATACAAGACCAGAATACCAGGAGACAGATACTGATACAAGACCAGAATACCAGGACACAGATACTGATACAAGACCAGAATACCAGGATACGGATACCGATACAAGACCAGAATACCAGGAGACAGATACTGATACAAGACCAGAATACCAGGACACAGATACTGATACAAGACCAGAATACCAGGAGACAGATACTGATACAAGACCAGAATACCAGGACACAGATACTGATACAAGACCAGAATACCAGGGGACAGATACCGATACAAGACCAGAATACCAGGAGACAGATACTGATACAAGACCAGAATACCAGGAGACAGATACCGATACAAGACCAGAATACCAGGACACAGATACTGATACAAGACCAGAATACCAGGAGACAGATACCGATACAAGACCAGAATATCAGGGGACAGATACCGATACAAGACCAGAATACCAGGGGACAGATACTGATACAAGACCAGAATACCAGGACACAGATACTGATACAAGACCAGAATTTTATGTAGGAGATATTCATATAAGACATGAGATGGGAGATGTCCATACAAAGACCGCACCAGGTGGCCAATGCAAGAGCATCAGGTTGCAGATCTTGACTCGACACTGGACATGTACATGAATTGTTGACATTTGGCCATCAGCAGGCTCCATATCCTGTTAAGATGGCGCTACAAGGTCAATGCATGAGAAGCCATCATTTTCATACAGTTCTGCTTTGTGTGTGACTTCTCTCTACATCCCTCTGTTATCATCACGTCCATCCGCTGCTCAGAACTGACACAAGTAGAAGTGCCGGGTTAGTATCTGATTCCCCATCTGCTGGGGGAAATCTCTAGGGGGAAGTTCCACACATCTCGGCAGTCAGTCTACTTACAGGTTCTCTCATAACATTAGCTATTTCTGTTCCAGTGTGCAGAGCGGCTTTATCAGGCGTCATACTTCATAGTGACATATCTGACAGCGGGAGCAGGTGAGAGAGCAAGACAAATTAAATAGAACTACTAATATCCAGCCCGCGGCAAGTAAGCCATGGATATATCCCCGCACTAGAGGATGCCGGCTGTTTAGTGGGTCTGTGTCTCGAAAGTTACAAAGTAGCGGGAGCTGGGGGGAGAAGAGGGGGTAACCGGCAGCCACTTTGTCACTTCCTGGGAAGAAGCCGATTACTTGTGCGGAGTTTACAGGCAGGGAGTTAAATAAAGCTGATATTTATACTGTGCCTGTACCTGGAGGACTTGAGGTTCCTCTCCGGTGACATCTCTCATTGAGTTTGACTCGATCTCTGGGCCTTCTCCTTTGATGTCTCCTCCATCTGGGGACAGGGATCCAACATTATGTGATGTATTGTGTTTGCCGGACGATTCTCGTCTCCGCCAGACTTTGTAAAATTGATTGTGTGGAGAAATATTGTTGGGAAATAATTTTTAATAAACATGACTGTCCTCTAAATTCACAGGCCGCTGGCGGAGCCCCCGCAACAGAGGCTTTATCGTATGGCATGTTCTGCGGTGAGAAGCGGTGACACTTGGAGGTGGGGTGCCGAGTAGATGTCTCTATCTTGTCTCCCCTGACTTCAGCCTTGTTGCTTTTGCTTATTAAGTTTCTTGTTCTATCTTCTAATTCCTCCATGTCTTCATGGCTGATTCTGGGTGACAATTACTGATTGCCACCAGTACTCATAGAGGTTCTTACCCAGCTATTCAGACCCCCTGAATAACATGAGTCAATGTTATTATGTAGCGATACATGCCCTGCCCAATCTTTCTTACCAACTACATGTATGTCAGTTTTCACCACCGTTCTAGCATTCTTTTTATGAACCAGGAATCTCAGGATGAACAGACCTATAGCCCCCCCCCCTCCCTGAAGATCCAGAGACAGGCATTGTGGGAAGACACAGTGACTATAAATGCCAAGATGAATCTATGATATACAATACAGCCTGTGCTCTCATCAATAACACTGCTGCATTTGTGACTGGGATCTATGGGGAGTCCCCCGATCTCTAGGACTAGGCCGGGATTTCAGCTTTCTCATTCTTGTGGATTTGGCCTTTTTTTTTTTCTAGATATGTTTTACTGCTTCATCTTTACATCTTTATCCTGCTTGTTTTTTTTCCTCTCCAGTGGGTCTTCCCATCGGGCCCCGCGGCCCCTCACCTCACTGCTCGGCAGCCTGAAGAATTATCCCTTCTATTAGAAGCCAGATGCACGGCTGTAACTCACTGACACGGGATGATCCCCCCAGATATATAACCCAACTGGGAGAATTGACACGTTAAAACCAAACTCAATTTTTCCTGAGCCTTATTACGAGCACACAGAGTTCTTTTGAGGTCTTTATTGGCAATCTCGGAGCCGCGCGTTATAAGTCATTTCAGCTGTCAATTTTTTCATTCTATCCGTCTGTCTTTCTATCAGGTTTCCTCACCGTCCCCTCACCGTTCCATCTGGGTTTTTTATTTTTTGCTCTGGCGTATGAGGAAGCAGAGAAGCAGCGGGCCCCAGCGTTTGTTTACCAGTCTGGTGCAAAACAAGATGTTTAGAAAAACAAGTCCTTGGCACGTAAGCGACACATTAATTAATGAACGTTCCTGTTTGTGTGGCCGGAGCAGAGGCGTTAAGACAGGATAGAAGCAACGCCACCAAGTCACCTCACATGTGACAACCAAGTTCCAATCAATTACGACAGCACCATAAACCACAACACCATTACCTTGGTTAAAGTGTGTCTTATCAAACGACATACTGCAAGTGTTAACTCTGAGAGTGCTGGAGAGATACACTATGGACACCCATATGGGGCTCAGTATAACAACTAGTGGCAGGTACAGACCTGTATACAATCACTGGTACCGAATATGTCACTAAATATAAGAACTGGCATGAAACATTATCCTCTGTATAACAACTAGTGGCAGGTACAGACCTGTATACTAGAACTGGCATCGGATATGTCACTAAATACAAGAACTGGCATGAAACATTATCCTCTGTATAACAACTAGTGGCAGGTACAGACCTGTATACTAGAACTGGCACCGGATATATCACTAAATATAAGAACTGGCATGAAAATGATCCTCTGTATAACAACTAGTGGCAGGTACAGACCTGTATACTAGAACTGGCACCGGATATATCACTAAATATAAGAACTGGCATGAAACATGATCCTCTGTATAACAATAACAACTAGTGGCAGGTACAGACCTGTATATTAGAACTGGCACCGGATATAGCACTAAATATAAGAACTGGCATGAAACATGATCCTCTGTATAACAACTAGTGGCAGGTACAGACCTGTATACTAGATCTGGCACCGGATATAGCACTAAATATAAGAACTGGCATGAAAATGATCCTCTGTATAACAACTAGTGGCAGGTACAGACCTGTATACAATCACTGGTACCGGATATATCACTAAATATAAGAACTGGCATGAAAATGATCCTCTGTATAACAACTAGTGGCAGGTACAGACCTGTATACTAGAACTGGCACCGGATATATCACTAAATATAAGAACTGGCATGAAACATGATCCTCTGTATAACAACTAGTGGCAGGTACAGACCTGTAGATTAGAACTGGCACCGGATATAGCACTAAATATAAGAACAGGCATGAAACATGATCCTCTGTATAACAACTAGTGGCAGGTACAGACCTGTATACTAGATCTGGCACCGGATATAGCACTAAATATAAGAACTGGCATGAAAATGATCCTCTGTATAACAACTAGTGGCAGGTACAGACCTGTATACAATCACTGGTACCGGATATATCACTAAATATAAGAACTGGCATGAAAATGATCGTCTGTATAACAACTAGTGGCAGGTACAGACCTGTATACTAGAACTGGCACCGGATATAGCACTAAATATAAGAACTGGCATGAAACATGATCCTCTGTATTGCAACTAGTGGCAGGTACAGACCTGTATACTAGAACTGGCACCGGATATAGCACTAAATATAAGAACTGGCATGAAAATGATCCTCTGTATAACAACTAGTGGCAGGTACAGACCTGTATACAATCACTGGTACCGGATATATCACTAAATATAAGAACTGGCATGAAAATGATCCTCTGTATAACAACTAGTGGCAGGTACAGACCTGTATATTAGAACTGGCACCGGATATATCACTAAATATAAGAACTGGCATGAAACATGATCCTCTGTATAACAACTAGTGGCAGGTACAGACCTGTATACTAGAACTGGCACCAGATATAGCACTAAATATAAGAACTGGCATGAAACATGATCCTCTGTATAACAAGTAGTGGCAGGTACAGACCTGTATACTAGAACTGGCACCAGATATAGCACTAAATATAAGAACTGGCATGAAACATGATCCTCTGTATAACAACTAGTGGCAGGTACAGACCTGTATACTAGAACTGGCACCGGATATATCACTAAATATAAGAACTGGCATGAAAATGATCCTCTGTATAACAACTAGTGGCAGGTACAGACCTGTATACAATCACCGGTACCGGATATGACACTAAATATAAGAACTGGCATGAAACATGGTCCTCTGTATAACAACTAGTGGCAGGTACAGACCTATATATTAGAACTGGCACCGGATATAGCACTAAATATAAGAACTGGCATGAAACATGATCCTCTGTATAACAACTAGTGGCAGGTACAGACCTGTATACAATCACTGGTACCGGATATGTCACTAAATATAAGAACTGGCATGAAACATTATCCTCTGTATAACAACTAGTGGCAGGTACAGACCTGTATACTAGAACTGGCACTGGATATAGCACTAAATATAAGAACTGGCATGAAACATGATCCTCTGTATAACAACTAGTGGCAGGTACAGACCTGTATACAATCACCGGTACCGGATATGACACTAAATATAAGAACTGGCATGAAACATGGTCCTCTGTATAACAACTAGTGGCAGGTACAGACCTATATATTAGAACTGGCACCGGATATAGCACTAAATATAAGAACTGGCATGAAACATGATCCTCTGTATAACAACTAGTGGCAGGTACAGACCTGTATACAATCACTGGTACCGGATATGTCACTAAATATAAGAACTGGCATGAAACATTATCCTCTGTATAACAACTAGTGGCAGGTACAGACCTGTATACTAGAACTGGCACTGGATATAGCACTAAATATAAGAACTGGCATGAAACATGATCCTCTGTATAACAACTAGTGGCAGGTACAGACCTGTATACTAGAACTGGCACCGGATATAGCGCTAAATATAATAACTGGCATGAAACATGGTCCTCTGTATAATAACTAGTGGCAGGTACAGACCTGTATACTAGAACTGGCACCAGATGTATCACTAAATATAAGAACTGGCATGAAAATGATCCTCTGTATAACAACTAGTGGCAGGTACAGACCTGTATACTAGAACTGGCACCGGATATATCACTAAATTTAAGAACTGGCATGAAACATGGTCCTCTGTATAACAACTAGTGGCAGGTACAGACCTGTATATTAGAACTGGCATCGGATATGTCACTAAATATAAGAACTGGCATGAAACATTATCCTCTGTATAACAACTAGTGGCAGGTACAGACATGTATACTAGAACTGGCACCGGATATATCACTAAATATAAGAACTGGCATGAAAATGATCCTCTGTATAACAACTAGTGGCAGGTACAGTCCTGTATACAATCACTGGTACCGGATATGACACTAAATATAAGAACTGGCATGAAACATGGTCCTCTGTATAACAACTAGTGGCAGGTACAGACCTGTATACTAGAACTGGCACCAGATATAGCACTAAATATAAGAACTGGCATGAAACATGATCCTCTGTATAACAACTAGTGGCAGGTACAGACCTGTATACTAGAACTGGCACCGGATATAGCGCTAAATATAAGAACTGGCATGAAACATGGTCCTCTGTATAACAACTAGTGGCAGGTACAGACCTGTATACTAGAACTGGCACCGGATATATCACTAAATATAAGAACTGGCATGAAACATGATCCTCTGTATAACAACTAGTGGCAGGTACAGACCTGTATATTAGAACTGGCACCGGATATAGCACTAAATATAAGAACTGGCATGAAAATGATCCTCTGTATAACAACTAGTGGCAGGTACAGACCTGTATACAATCACTGGTACCGGATATGTCACTAAATATAAGAACTGACATGAAGCATGGTCCTCTGTATAACAACTAGTGGCAGGTACAGACCTGTATACTAGAACTGGCACCGGATATAGCGCTAAATATAAGAACTGGCATGAAACATGGTCCTCTGTTTAACAACTAGTGGCAGGTACAGACCTGTATACTAGAACTGGCACCAGATGTATCACTAAATATAAGAACTGGCATGAAAATGATCCTCTGTATAACAACTAGTGGCAGGTACAGACCTGTATACTAGAACTGGCACCGGATATATAACTACATTTAAGAACTGGCATGAAACATGGTCCTCTGTATAACAACTAGTGGCAGGTACAGACCTGTATATTAGAACTGGCATCGGATATGTCACTAAATATAAGAACTGGCATGAAACATTATCCTCTGTATAACAACTAGTGGCAGGTACAGACCTGTATACAATCACTGGTACCGGATATGTCACTAAATATAAGAACTGGCATGAAACATGGTCCTCTGTTTAACAACTAGTGGCAGGTACAGACCTGTATACTAGAACTGGCACCAGATGTATCACTAAATATAAGAACTGGCATGAAAATGATCCTCTGTATAACAACTAGTGGCAGGTACAGACCTGTATACTAGAACTGGCACCGGATATATAACTACATTTAAGAACTGGCATGAAACATGGTCCTCTGTATAACAACTAGTGGCAGGTACAGACCTGTATATTAGAACTGGCATCGGATATGTCACTAAATATAAGAACTGGCATGAAACATGATCCTCTGTATAACAACTAGTGGCAGGTACAGACCTGTATATTAGAACTGGCACCAGATATAGCACTAAATATAAGAACTGGCATGAAACATGATCCTCTGTATAACAACTAGTGGCAGGTACAGACCTGTATACAATCACTGGTACCGGATATGTCACTAAATATAAGAACTGGCATGAAACATTATCCTCTGTATAACAACTAGTGGCAGGTACAGACCTGTATACTAGAACTGGCACTGGATATAGTACTAAATATAAGAACTGGCATGAAACATGATCCTCTGTATAATAACTAGTGGCAGGTACAGACCTGTATACTAGAACTGGCACCGGATATAGCGCTAAATATAAGAACTGGCATGAAACATGGTCCTCTGTATAACAACTAGTGGCAGGTACAGACCTGTATACTAGAACTGGCACCGGATATAGCGCTAAATATAAGAACTGGCATGAAACATGGTCCTCTGTATAACAACTAGTGGCAGGTACAGACCTGTATACAATCACTGGTACCGGATATATCACTAAATATAAGAACTGGCATGAAACATTATCCTCTGTATAACAACTAGTGGCAGGTACAGACCTGTATACTAGAACTGGCACCGGATATAGCGCTAAATATAAGAACTGGCATGAAACATGGTCCTCTGTATAACAACTAGTGGCAGGAACAGACCTGTATACTAGAACTGTTGCCTGACATATCTGTGGCTCTGTGAACTAGTGTGCTATTTGGGCTGTTCTCTCGTGGATGGCATCTTTCTGCATCTTAGATCTGTATGTAAACTTGCACAATGTCTGTTTTCTCTTGTATTGTGTGCTGCCCCTCTATTATCTCGCCCCTCATTCTTTGTAACATCTTGGATGTCAGGAGGAGCGTGGTCTGGGGTTCACTGTCAGGGGCAACAGAGATGAGGAATGACAGAGAAATCTAAAATGTCTGGAGATACAAGAGGAGACATGAAGAAGTCAGGTCTGGGGGCCGGTGTAATATATAATAGGGGCAGAATATTGTCCCCTGATCAGAGGAGTAGAACAAGCCTTTCTGAACATGGGTCCCCATTTCTAGAGAGGGACAAAAGGGCGCAGCTGAGAGCAGGTCCAGGGGGAGTGAAGGAGTATTGGAGGAGATTATATAGGATTAGCTTGGAGGGTTAGTGGGGAGAAGGGCTATAGTCTTACCTAGGTTGGAGGAGTCTTCATTCCTGCCGTAATGTCAGACCAGCAACAGCCCGGCCGCCCTTTGAATATATTTGGTAGGTGGTGTGAGGTTTCTTATTCGATGTGCTGATCGCCTATTGCGGCAGCCTGTGGAGAGGAGGTCAGAGATGGCATTTATTGAGGTGGTTTTGGGGCCCTTCATAGGTACGGTGACCCCTCTTCATGGGTCATGTGAGTAGATGTGGTGTTTCCCCTAGGGCAGGGTCTGGACACATTTGTAATCTCAGAGTCGGCACAGCGTGACTGGGAACGAAGGTATTTTCTGCATTGCATTATAGGGCCATCTATGACGCCTTCTGGGACAGTCAATCTCATTATATATTGAGGGTTTATGTAGCTTGCTGATACTAATAAAGTTTCTTGTATGGTTCATATTTAATAAAGAGGCTGCTAAGGCCATTATTTTTCATGGTCACTTATCATCTAGAGTTTCTATTTTGGGAGGGTTTTGGACTTGGAGTTAGCAATCTGCAGGCCCCCAAGCGATCTACAATACCCCAGTCATGTAAAGTGGCCACACATGGCAGTCAAAAGTATAAAAAGATAAGGTAGCGTTGTGAAGAGTGGCAGGGGCACGACACCAGGGGAGTCCATCGACGTCTTGAGACAAAATACAGGTACGAGAAAAAATAGATGCACCGCAGTGGCAGGTTCAGTGTGAGACACGTTTACTTTGTATGTTTCAGTGCACCTTTTGTGAGCCCTCAGGATACGTGCAGTGGTAGTGGCGCAGGTAGCGGAGCA
This sequence comes from Rhinoderma darwinii, assembly GCF_050947455.1. Lineage (NCBI taxonomy): Eukaryota > Metazoa > Chordata > Amphibia > Anura > Rhinodermatidae > Rhinoderma > Rhinoderma darwinii. The sequence continues at coordinate 92,289 of NC_134698.1, read as the reverse complement.
TTTCTTCAGCGTTATCACATAAATGAACACACAGGGCTCAGGTCAATCTCCCTCCATTAGTACACAGGTCATGTAACGGGGGGTGAGGGCACTCATTTTCTATAACTTAATGCTTGTTTAATTTTGTGTTTAAATAAATAAGCGATGAGACTTCGCCCGTGGATTTTTCCTGTTCCTTCATGTTCCCCGCTCATCTGTTCTCCCTATTGAATCTGAGATTACGATTTTGCTTTTGTTAAAAAATAGTAATTTTTTTTGATGAATTGTTCCCTCTTATTGCTCTAAGTACAACTGGAGAGCCCAGAGACTATTGCACAGCGCCACCCCATGGTCGCTTCAAAAATCCACTGATATATATTGGGCACCCTGTGGCTTCTGCATGCAATAGAGAGTGACGGTGCAGTATGTAAGTAGTTACAGGGTCTGCACTTCCCTTCTCAGTGGATATTGCTAGTAGTGTGATCCTGTATGTGTGATGTGTAATGTGATCCTGGATGTGTGTGATGTGTAGTGTGATCCGTGATGTGTAGTGTGATCCTGTATGTGTGTGATGTGTAGTGTGATCCTGTATGTGTGTGATGTGTAGTGTGATCCTGGATGTGTGTGATGTGTAGTGTGATCCTGTATGTATGATGTGTAGTGTGATCCTGTATGTGTGATGTGTAGTGTGAACCTGTATGTGTGATGTGTAGTGTGATCCTGTATGTGTGATGTGTAATGTGATCCTGGATGTGTGTGATGTGTAGTGTGATCCTGGATGTGTGTGATGTGTAGTGTGATCCTGTATGTGTGTGATGTGTAGTGTGATCCTGGATGTGTGTGATGTGTAGTGTGATCCTGAATGTGTGATGTGTAGTGTGATCCTGGATGTGTGATGTGTAGTGTGATCCTGTATGTGTGTGATGTGTAGTGTGATCCTGTATGTGTGTGATGTGTAGTGTGATCCTGGATGTGTGATGTGTAGTGTGATCCTGGATGTGTGTGATGTGTAGTGTGATTCTGGATGTGTGATGTGTAGTGTGATCCTGTATTTTTGTGATGTATAGTGTGATCCTGTATGTGTGTGATGTGTAGTGTGATCCTGTATGTGTGATGCGTAGTGTGATCCTGGATGTGTGTGATGTGTAGTGTGATCCTGGATGTGTGATGTGTAGTGTGATCCTGGATGTGTGTGATGTGTAGTGTGATCCTGGATGTGTAGTGTGATCCTGGATGTGTGTGATGTGTAGTGTGATCCTGTATGTGTGTGATGTGTAGTGTGATCCTGGATGTGTGATGTGTAGTGTGATCCTGGATGTGTGTGATGTGTAGTGTGATTCTGGATGTGTAATGTGTAGTGTGATCCTGGATGTGTGTGATGTGTAGTGTGATCCTGTATGTGTGTGATGTGTAGTGTGATCCTGGATGTGTGATGTGTAGTGTGATCCTGGATGTGTGTGATGTGTAGTGTGATTCTGGATGTGTGATGTGTAGTGTGATCCTGTATTTTTGTGATGTATAGTGTGATCCTGTATGTGTGTGATGTGTAGTGTGGTCCTGTATGTGTGATGCGTAGTGTGATCCTGGATGTGTGTGATGTGTAGTGTGATCCTGGATGTGTGATGTGTAGTGTGATCCTGGATGTGTGTGATGTGTAGTGTGATCCTGGATGTGTAATGTGTAGTGTGATCCTGTATGTGTGTGATGTGTAGTGTAAGCCTGTATGTGTGTGATGTGTATTGTGATCCTGTATGTGTGTGATGTGTGGTGTGATCCTGTATGTGTGATGTGTAATGTGATCCTGGATGTGTGTGATGTGTAGTGTGATCCTGGATGTGTGTGATGTGTAGTGTGATCCTGGATGTGTGTGATGTGTAGTGTGATCCTGGATGTGTGTGATGTGTAGTGTGATCCTGAATGTGTGATGTGTAGTGTGATCCTGTATGTGTGTGATGTGTAGTGTGATCCTGTATGTGTGTGATGTGTAGTGTGATCCTGGATGTGTGATGTGTAGTGTGATCCTGGATGTGTGTGATGTGTAGTGTGATCCTGGATGTGTGATGTGTAGTGTGATCCTGGATGTGTGTGATGTATAGTGTGATCCTGTATGTGTGTGATTTGTAGTGTGATCCTGTATGTGTGATGTGTAGTGTGATCCTGGATGTGTGATGCGTAGTGTGATCCTGGATGTGTGTGATGTGTAGTGTGATCCTGGATGTGTGATGTGTAGTGTGATCCTGGATGTGTGATGTGTAGTGTGATCCTGTATGTGTGTGATGTGTAGTGTGAGCCTGTATGTGTGATGCGTAGTGTGATCCTGGATGTGTGTGATGTGTAGTGTGATCCTGGATGTGTGATGTGTAGTGTGATCCTGTATGTGTGTGATGTGTAGTGTGATCCTGTATGTGTGTGATGTGTAGTGTGATCCTGGATGTGTGTGATGTGTAGTGTGATCCTGTATGTATGATGTGTAGTGTGATCCTGTATGTGTGATGTGTAGTGTGATCCTGTATGTGTGATGTGTAGTGTGATCCTGTATGTGTGATGTGTAATGTGATCCTGGATGTGTGTGATGTGTAGTGTGATCCTGGATGTGTGTGATGTGTAGTGTGATCCTGTATGTGTGTGATGTGTAGTGTGATCCTGGATGTGTGTGATGTGTAGTGTGATCCTGAATGTGTGATGTGTAGTGTGATCCTGGATGTGTGATGTGTAGTGTGATCCTGTATGTGTGTGATGTGTAGTGTGATCCTGTATGTGTGTGATGTGTAGTGTGATCCTGGATGTGTGATGTGTAGTGTGATCCTGGATGTGTGTGATGTGTAGTGTGATTCTGGATGTGTGATGTGTAGTGTGATCCTGTATTTTTGTGATGTATAGTGTGATCCTGTATGTGTGTGATGTGTAGTGTGATCCTGTATGTGTGATGCGTAGTGTGATCCTGGATGTGTGATGTGTAGTGTGATCCTGGATGTGTGTGATGTGTAGTGTGATCCTGGATGTGTAATGTGTAGTGTGATCCTGGATGTGTGTGATGTGTAGTGTGATCCTGTATGTGTGTGATGTGTAGTGTGATCCTGGATGTGTGATGTGTAGTGTGATCCTGGATGTGTGTGATGTGTAGTGTGATCCTGGATGTGTGATGTGTAGTGTGATCCTGTATGTGTGTGATGTGTAGTGTGAGCCTGTATGTGTGTGATGTGTAGTGTGATCCTGTATGTGTGTGATGTATAGTGTGATCCTGTATGTGTGTGATGTGTAGTGTGAGCCTGTATGTGTGATGCGTAGTGTGATCCTGGATGTGTGTGATGTGTAGTGTGATCCTGGATGTGTGATGTGTAGTGTGATCCTGGATGTGTGTGATGTGTAGTGTGATCCTGGATGTGTAATGTGTAGTGTGATCCTGTATGTGTGTGATGTGTAGTGTAAGCCTGTATGTGTGTGATGTGTAGTGTGATCCTGTATGTGTGTGATGTGTGGTGTGATCCTGTATGTGTGATGTGTAATGTGATCCTGGATGTGTGTGATGTGTAGTGTGATCCTGGATGTGTGTGATGTGTAGTGTGATCCTGGATGTGTGTGATGTGTAGCGTGATCCTGGATGTGTGTGATGTGTAGTGTGATCCTGAATGTGTGATGTGTAGTGTGATCCTGTATGTGTGTGATGTGTAGTGTGATCCTGTATGTGTGTGATGTGTAGTGTGATCCTGGATGTGTGATGTGTAGTGTGATCCTGGATGTGTGTGATGTGTAGTGTGATCCTGGATGTGTGATGTGTAGTGTGATCCTGGATGTGTGTGATGTATAGTGTGATCCTGTATGTGTGTGATTTGTAGTGTGATCCTGTATGTGTGATGTGTAGTGTGATCCTGGATGTGTGATGCGTAGTGTGATCCTGGATGTGTGTGATGTGTAGTGTGATCCTGGATGTGTGATGTGTAGTGTGATCCTGGATGTGTGTGATGTGTAGTGTGATCCTGGATGTGTGATGTGTAGTGTGATCCTGTATGTGTGTGATGTGTAGTGTGAGCCTGTATGTGTGTGATGTGTAGTGTGATCCTGTATGTGTGTGATGTGTGGTGTGATCCTGTATGTGTCTGGTGTGATCCTGTATGTGTGATGATTAGTGTGATCCTGGATGTGTGATGTGTAGTGTGATCCTGGATGTGTGTGATGTGTAGTGTGATCCTGGATGTGTGATGTGTAGTGTGATCCTGTATGTGTGATGTGTAGTGTGATCCTGTATGTGTGTGATGTGTAGTGTGATCCTGTATGTGTGTGATGTGTAGTGTGATCCTGTATGTGTGATGTGTAGTGTGATCCTGTATGTGTGTGATGTGTAGTGTGATCCTGTATGTGTGATGTGTAGTGTGATCCTGTATGTGTGTGATGTGTGGTGTGATCCTGTATGTGTGTGGTGTGATCCTGTATGTGTGATGTGTAGTGTGATCCTGTATGTGTGATGTGTAGTGTGATCCTGTATGTGTGTGATGTGTAGTGTGATCCTGTATGTGTGATGTGTAGTGTGATCCTGTATGTGTGTGATGTGTGGTGTGATCCTGTATGTGTGTGATGTGTGGTGTGATCCTGTATGTGTGATGTGTAGTGTGATCCTGGATATGTGTGATGTGTAGTGTGTTTTTCTACATGTGTGATGTGTAGTGTGTTTTTCTACATGTGTGATGTGTGTGTTGGTGAACTTGTATCTCGGAAGAATTTATTTTCTAGAAAGCATAGTTCTGACTAGTCTTGCAACCAGAGAGCACGCGGCGAGCACAGACCGAGCCCTGACCTACAGCCGGTGTCCTTAGGTCATGGAAAAATCTACAACCATCTGCCCGGTAGAAGGACTAGGTAAGTTTAGTCCAGCAATGATGGGAAGTGCAGGTCAGCAGCGTCGCCTCTACCGCCACACACAGACACCATGGAATAAATGCTGAGGCGGCTGATTTGGAGCTGACATTTTCCAATGAGATGGACAAAAAGAGATAGAGCCAAAACGAGACAAAGGATGAAGCATTTGTCAGCAATAAGCAGACGCACAATTACATGCGATCGATATTCTTGCCCTGGGTTCAAGCATTTAATCAGAATATAATATATTATTACAGACAGGAAGAGACTTCTGAGACGTGAGCCGAGCCGTCAGACGTGACTCGCGTGCCAGAGATTGCAGACAAGTTTTGTGCTCGTCGTTCCTCAATTAGAAATCAGGCTGCACGGTTCTAACACCTGAAGGATTGGAAGGGTCACGAGGTAGCTGAGGCAATCGATACACGGTGTCTGCTGGAGCGGCCGTCTCATTACACACGTTTACTTACAACTAATGGATTTAGCAGCAAACAAATTGCAACGCACTCTTTACAAATTACAGGTAAATAACAGCAAAACTCCCAATAAACGTCAACTGCCTGTGTTGTGTGAACTGCAAACAGCCGGGCTGTTAGTGACATCACAGGAGCCAGAGACAGCTAGAATATCAGATGGATAATCAGTGACATCACAGGAGCCGGAGACAGCTAGAATATCAGATGGATAATCAATGACATCACTGGAGATGGGGACAGCTAGAATATCAGATGGATAATCAGTGACATCACAGGAGATGGGGACAGCTAGAATATCAGATGGATAATCAGTGACATCACTGGAGATGGGGACAGCTGGAATATCAGATGGATAATCAGTGACATCACTGGAGATGGGGACAGCTGGAATATCAGATGGATAATCAGTGACATCACAGGAGCCGGAGACAGCTAGAATATCAGATGGATAATCAGTGACATCACAGGAGCCGGAGACAGCTAGAATATCAGATGGATAATCAGTGACATCACTGGTGATGGGGACAGCTAGAATATCAGATGGATAATCAGTGACATCACTGGAGATGGGGACAGCTGGAATATCAGATGGATAATCAGTGACATCACTGGAGATGGGGACAGCTGGAATATCAGATGGATAATCAGTGACATCACTGGAGATGGGGACAGCTAGAATATCAGATGGATAATCAGTGACATCACTGGAGATGGGGACAGCTGGAATATCAGATGGATAATCAGTGACATCACAGGAGCCGGAGACAGCTAGAATATCAGATGGATAATCAGTGACATCACTGGTGATGGGGACAGCTAGAATATCAGATGGATAATCAGTGACATCACTGGAGATGGGGACAGCTGGAATATCAGTTGGATAATCAGTGACATCACTGGAGATGGGGACAGCTAGAATATCAGATGGATAATCAGTGACATCACTGGAGATGGGGACAGCTGGAATATCAGATGGATAATCAGTGACATCACAGGAGCCGGAGACAGCTAGAATATCAGATGGATAATCAGTGACATCACAGGAGCCGGAGACAGCTAGAATATCAGATGGATAATCAGTGACATCACTGGTGATGGGGACAGCTAGAATATCAGATGGATAATCAGTGACATCACTGGAGATGGGGACAGCTAGAATATCAGATGGATAATCAGTGACATCACTGGAGATGGGGACAGCTGGAATAGATGGATAATCAGTGACATCACAGGAGCCGGAGACAGCTAGAATATCAGATGGATAATCAGTGACATCACAGGAGCCGGAGACAGCTAGAATATCAGATGGATAATCAGTGACATCACTGGAGACGGGGACAGCTGGATTATCAAATAGATTTTGAGTGACATCACTGGAGATGGGGACAGCTGGAATATCAGATGGATAATCAGTGACATCACAGGATCCGGAGACGGCTAGAATATCAGATGGATAATCAGTGACATCACTGGAGATGGGGACAGTTAGAATATCAGATGGATAATTAGTGACATCACTGGAGATGTGGACAGCTGGAATATCAGATGGATAATCAGTGACATCACAGGATCCGGAGACGGCTAGAATATCAGATGGATAATCAGTGACATCACTGGAGATGGGGACAGTTAGAATATCAGATGGATAATCAGTTACATTACTGGAGATGGGGACAGCTAGAATATCAGATGGATAATCAGTGACATCACGAGATGGGGACAGCTAGAATATCAGATGGATAATCAGTGACATCACAGGAGCCGGAGACCGCTAGAATATCAGATGGATAATCAGTGACATCACTGGAGATGGGGACAGCTAGAATATCAGATGGATAATCAGTGACATCACTGGAGATGGGGACAGCTAGAATATCAGATGGATAATCAGTGACATCACAGGAGCCGGAGACAGCCAGAATATCAGATGGATAATCAGTGACATCACTGGAGATGTGGACAGCTAGAATATCAGATGGATAATCAGTGACATCACTGGAGATGTGGACAGCTAGAATATCAGATGGATAATCAGTGACATCACTGGAGATGGGGATAGCTGGAATATCAGATGGATAATCAGTGACATCACAGGAGCCGGAGACAGCTAGAATATCAGATGGATAATCAGTGACATCACAGGAGCCGGAGACAGCTAGAATATCAGATGGATAATCAGTGACATCACTGGTGATGGGGACAGCTAGAATATCAGATGGATAATCAGTGACATCACTGGAGATGGGGACAGCTAGAATATCAGATGGATAATCAGTGACATCACTGGAGATGGGGACAGCTGGAATAGATGGATAATCAGTGACATCACAGGAGCCGGAGACAGCTAGAATATCAGATGGATAATCAGTGACATCACAGGAGCCGGAGACAGCTAGAATATCAGATGGATAATCAGTGACATCACTGGAGACGGGGACAGCTGGATTATCAAATAGATTTTGAGTGACATCACTGGAGATGGGGACAGCTGGAATATCAGATGGATAATCAGTGACATCACAGGATCCGGAGACGGCTAGAATATCAGATGGATAATCAGTGACATCACTGGAGATGGGGACAGTTAGAATATCAGATGGATAATTAGTGACATCACTGGAGATGTGGACAGCTGGAATATCAGATGGATAATCAGTGACATCACAGGATCCGGAGACGGCTAGAATATCAGATGGATAATCAGTGACATCACTGGAGATGGGGACAGTTAGAATATCAGATGGATAATCAGTTACATTACTGGAGATGGGGACAGCTAGAATATCAGATGGATAATCAGTGACATCACGAGATGGGGACAGCTAGAATATCAGATGGATAATCAGTGACATCACAGGAGCCGGAGACCGCTAGAATATCAGATGGATAATCAGTGACATCACTGGAGATGGGGACAGCTAGAATATCAGATGGATAATCAGTGACATCACTGGAGATGGGGACAGCTAGAATATCAGATGGATAATCAGTGACATCACAGGAGCCGGAGACAGCCAGAATATCAGATGGATAATCAGTGACATCACTGGAGATGTGGACAGCTAGAATATCAGATGGATAATCAGTGACATCACTGGAGATGTGGACAGCTAGAATATCAGATGGATAATCAGTGACATCACTGGAGATGTGGATAGCTAGAATATCAGATGGATAATCAGTGACATCACTGGAGCCGGAGACAGCTAGAATATCAGATGGATAATCAGTGACATCACAGGAGCCGGAGACAGCTAGAATATCAGATGGATAATCAGTGACATCACTGGTGATGGGGACAGCTAGAATATCAGATGGATAATCAGTGACATCACTGGAGATGGGGACAGCTGGAATAGATTGATAATCAGTGACATCACAGGAGCCGGAGACAGCTAGAATATCAGATGGATAATCAGTGACATCACAGGAGCCGGAGACAGCTAGAATATCAGATGGATAATCAGTGACATCACTGGAGACGGGGACAGCTGGATTATCAAATAGATTTTGAGTGACATCACTGGAGATGGGGACAGCTGGAATATCAGATGGATAATCAGTGACATCACAGGATCCGGAGACGGCTAGAATATCAGATGGATAATCAGTGACATCACTGGAGATGGGGACAGTTAGAATATCAGATGGATAATTAGTGACATCACTGGAGATGTGGACAGCTAGAATATCAGATGGATAATCAGTGACATCACAGGAGCCGGAGACAGCTAGAATATCAGATGGATAATCAGTGACATCACTGGAGACGGGGACAGCTGGATTATCAAATTGATTTTGAGTGACATCACTGGAGATGGGGACAGCTGGAATATCAGATGGATAATCAGTGACATCACAGGAGCCGGAGACGGCTAGAATATCAGATGGATAATCAGTGACATCACTGGAGATGGGGACAGTTAGAATATCAGATGGATAATCAGTTACATTACTGGAGATGGGGACAGCTAGAATATCAGATGGATAATCAGTGACATCACGAGATGGGGACAGCTAGAATATCAGATGGATAATCAGTGACATCACAGGAGCCGGAGACCGCTAGAATATCAGATGGATAATCAGTGACATCACTGGAGATGGGGACAGCTAGAATATCAGATGGATAATCAGTGACATCACTGGAGATGGGGACAGCTAGAATATCAGATGGATAATCAGTGACATCACAGGAGCCGGAGACAGCCAGAATATCAGATGGATAATCAGTGACATCACTGGAGATGTGGACAGCTAGAATATCAGATGGATAATCAGTGACATCACTGGAGATGTGGACAGCTAGAATATCAGATGGATAATCAGTGACATCACTGGAGATGTGGATAGCTAGAATATCAGATGGATAATCAGTGACATCACTGGAGATGGGGACAGCTAGAATATCAGATGGATAATCAGTGACATCACTGGAGATGGGGACAGCTAGAATATCAGATGGATAATCAGTGACATCACAGGAGCCGGAGACAGCTAGAATATCAGATGAATAATCAGTGACATCACTGGAGACGGGAACAGCTGGATTATCAAATAGATTTTCAGTGACATCACGAGCAGTGGTCAGATGGACTAAATTACAAAACAGCTAAATTATCAATGACATCACAGGAGGCAGTGACAGCTGGAACATCAGTAATTTTACAGGAGCCAGGGACAACTGGATTATCAGTGACATCAGAGGAGACGTGAACAGATGGATTATCAGTGACATCACAGGAGCCGGGGACAGCGGGATTATCAGTGACATCAGAGGAGACGTGAACAGATGGGTTATCAGTGACATCACAGTAGCCGGAATGGCTGGATTATCAATGACATCACAAGAGAGGACAGCTATAAGTGACATCACAGAACAGAAGATCAGTTGGATTATCTAAACTCAGCACTGAGACTGTAAACTCCCTGTCAAGAACTCATAGAATGTATAAAGTCCAGAAATGCTCACACCAGGGTGGAGAATGTGATGGCGCTCTTCCCCGCCAGCTCTGGAACAAGCCTTAATTCTTATGCATGGACCTTTCCCCTTTCTATCCGCTCTTAAGCAGAATTCATTATTTGGGGAGACAAAGAGACTTTTCCTGGCAGAGGAAGGGGTGCCGCTAATTCCCCTGGCTGGCCAGCGTGCCGATTATCTGTGAGTTTATGGGGATTAACTGGTTACGGGCGGCCAAGGACTGAACGCTTTTTGCTGTCGACAGGCCCAGAGACATACCGGGCGGTGTATGAACATTACAGTAGTCACAGCCCTGGGAGACACGTTCCTGGAGCTGACGCCGTCATGCTGCGCCATTATAATGCATGTGAACCATGGAAACATCCCATCCCCCACGGCTGCTTCATCAGGGATTAAATGTGTAATTAAACTCTGGAAACACAAATGGTACATAGGAAGATGTGTGAACAATCCAAGGAAGATCCAGCAATTAATCACACGTAATAACGGCATTAGCGCTAATTTACTGTAAATGATCGTGACAAGAGGTTGATTTCACACACATCAAGCGTCACTTTATTACTGCAGGGAAAACCTCCGTGCTCAATGGCGACCAAAGGGGAGGTTACTACAGGTCACCCAGGGTTCAGGTAAATGAGGATCCAGACCCTGGGCTCCAAGAGCCGAGGCTGAACCACAATCTACCACTGAAGAAATCTTCCCAACAGCCTAATAATAAGCCAAGCAGGAGAGTCAGAGCCCCCTACTCTCATTATATCCCTAGCAGCTTGGTAATATTGTAGAATAAGGCTATTGTCTCTGTTATCAGTTACTTCACTTTTAGTGCACAGTAGTTGGAGAGATCCCATTTTCCAGCTTCAGATTGTTTGCGCCTTCATGTAACTTTTACTGACAGAATGACTTGCAGAACGGACTTTTTTCTTCTATCTCCCATTGGATATGACATGGAGTACATAGCAGACTCTACCTGAGAGGCAGGGTGAGACCATCGATTTCATCTGAGGGTGGCAGTGGGATGAGGGAGCGCCTCCTGTCCTGTCCCTGGCAGGTGTGACATGAATGAACAGTCCTGTCACCAGGGCCACGAGGCATGGAAGGTCTGCAGAATCATTAGGCGAAGAAGACATCCCTGCCATGAGGAAGATGCTGAGACTTTACTGAGTCAGCATCCAGCAGTGTCTGCAATGGGGTCAATAGATTCCCATCACTGAACAGATAGCACCCATGGGGGTGGTAAAGCAAGACAAGTTAATGGTCAGCCGGGGACACTCCATATGATTGGGGCAGGATTTCCATGTGTCTGTGAAGATGCCATAAGGGGAACAGGTCCCCAGATTGCAGTAAAACCCCATCCTACGAGAAGCCTACTGACACTTCTCACCAATGGCTGCTCTGGTCTGTGTGCAGCATGTCCGCAGATCTCCATACATGAGGTTTCAGAAGCCTCGCACCTTACACCCTGAAGACTCACATGAGGCAGATTATTTGTAGGCTCCTCTATGGCACACACCTCATATTTCACCGTTATGGGATGGTTCTGTACTCCTATCTCACAATTACCTGACGCCTCCAGCTTCTTTCCGCAGGGTATGCTGCATCTGTGCGGACCGACGAGGATCTCCCATGCTGAGGGGATTAAGCCTTTTAATCTGATTGCATCCCCTGCTCTCTTAATGCCACAGAATATTTTAAAAAAATATATAAAAATAAATGTAAATGTATAAAATCCCTAATAAACAAGTTTTACAGCAAAATGGATCCATCGATTTCAATATAGCGGTGCCCTCAGAGGCTGCGCTGCGTCCACAGTTGAGACTGAAAAGCCAGCTGCACTTAACTGAATGTGAATTGATTGAAGTTCACAAATCTTAAAAGATGGCAAATCAATGTCTGGAGGAATGGCTGAGACTGTGTCCAAGAACACAAAATCTCTCACACAACTCTGCTGCCCACGCACACCCACAACCGACGCTTCTATAAGGTCCCCGCACACCCCAATAGTCACCTACACGTTTATACTGCCCACAAACATACCATTAAACCACATATGCATGCATTATCACCTAAAAACAAGCTCACAGTCACTGGTTGGTGCTGATGTATGGGGTCATAGTCACTGGTTGATGCTGATGTATGAGGTCACTGTCACTGGTTGGTGCTTATGTATGGGGTCATAGTCACTGGTTACTGCTGATGTATGGGGTCATAGTCACTGGTTGGTGCTGATGTATGAGGTCATAGTTACTGGTTGGTGCTGATGTATGGGGTCACAGTCACTGGTTGGTGCTGATGTATGGGGTCACAGTCACTGGTTGGTGCTGATGTATGGGGTCACAGTCACTGGTTGATATTGATGTATGAGGTCACAGTCACTGGTTGATGCTGATGTATGAGGTCACAGTCACTGGTTGATCCTGATGTATAGGTTCATAGTCACTGGTTGATGCTGATGTATGAGGTCACAGTCACTGGTTGGTGCTGATGTATGGGGTCATAGTCACTGGTGACTGCTGATGTATGGGGTCATAGTCACTGGTTGGTGCTGATGTATGAGGTCATAGTCACTGGTTGGTTCTGATGTATGGGGTCACAGTCACTGGTTGGTGCTGATGTATGGGGTCACAGTCACTGGTTGGTGCTGACGTATGGGGTCACAGTCACTGGTTGATATTGATGTATGGGGTCACAGTCACTGGTTGATGCTGATGTATGAGGTCACAGTCACTGGTTGGTGCTGATGTATGGGGTCACAGTCACTGGTTGGTGCTGATGTATGAGGTCACAGTCACTGGTTGGTGCTAATGTATGGGGTCACAGTCACTGGTTGGTGCTGATGTATGGGGTCACAGTCACTGGTTGATGCTGATGTATCAGGTCACAGTCACTGGTTGGTGCTGATGTATGGGGTCACAGTCACTGGTTAATGCTGATGTATGAGGTCACAGTCACTGGTTGATGCTGATGTATGAGGTCATATTCACTAGTTGGTGCTGATGTACGAGGTCATAGTCACTGGTTGGTGCTGATGTATGGGGTCACAGTCACTGGTTGATGCTGATGTACGAGGTCATATTCACTAGTTGGTGCTGATGTACGAGGTCATAGTCACTGGTTGGTGCTGATGTATGGGGTCACAGTTACTGGTTGGTGCTGGTGTATGAGGTCATAGTTACTGGTTGATGCTGCTGTATGGGGTCATAGTCACTGGTTGGTTCTGATGTACTGTATGATGTCACAGTCACTGGTTGGTGCTGGTGTATGAGGTCACAGTCACTGGTTGGTGCTGATGTATGAGGTCACAGTCACTGGCTGTGTGGAGGTTTTTACATTTATTTGGTATAAAGCTGTTACTGCCCTGTACAAATAAAGGGGTGGTATGAGATTAGAAAAACATGGCAGTTTTCTTCTTGAAACAATATCACACTTTTTCTTGGGCAGCATGTGGCATTACAGCTCAGTTCCACTTAATACAATACAAGTGACAGCCTATAAGCAACAGAGGTATCAGCCAGATATTTGGGATTAGGGCAGAACTGTGGGCAGAGGAGTCTGGGATTAGGGCAGAACTGTGAGCAGAGTGGGCAGGTATCTGGGGTTTACTCTTTGCCAGTAATGATGTTCCATTCAGATCAGTCAGGGTGATAACCCTAACACGTGTTTGCTGCTAAGGCATAAAGGGGACAGACTTTGTTTGATGGGTTTGCAGCATTTTATCTCATGGCTTTGTACGAAAACCTATACAAACAAGTGTTGGACGCTACGACTCCCTCCCCCACCCACTGATGTGTTTAGAAATATGGAGAGGAACGAGATCTTTCATTTTCAGTCAACAAAGTGAAGCATTCGATTGAGCCTCCCTGACTGAATCCCCCCTGGGTGACACGGCTCAGACCAGAGAAAGCTTTCAAACCACAGCTCTGGGCTAAGAGGGTCTTAAAGCGTCAATGGAACTGTAACTGCTCAATAAAGGCCAAAGCCTTGCTGGATATGGAACACATGGCAGGGGGAGGCACAGGAAGGACATTTATAGGACACAATCCACGTAACACAATTACTACAGTCCACCCTACAAGGGCTGCGATGGGGCCACAAGTATCGGGGTCAGCAGCCGCGGAAGCCTTCAGCTGCACCCAATTTATAATTTAGTCTTGTATATGGAAAATTTTGCTCAAATTGATCAAATGCATTTTCTTTCATGTCCTCTGTGGACGCAGTGCGGTTGTCTACAATGGACATTGTTCTCATAAGTCATGGGTGGTTGGGGATTCTGTCCATTTTCTGAGTTCCTACTAATAATGCCGATTGCAATTCCAGAAAGAGAGTGAAAAGAAGTTACATTTAATGCAAGGCCACCAAAGCCTTGTTTCATATAAGGCTGCTTCTTCGGCTGATGTTTGAAGGGAGAAAGGCAGGTGAAAATCAGTACTGTCTACTCTGGCGCTCCCATGCAATTCGGAGAGCTACGATTTTCAACTCCTATTCCCGCATTCCGAAGCTGCCGGGTCTCTACCATGTGCCTGGAGATAAGGGTCACACCGGAGTGGAAGATGTTGAGGTGAAGATCTTGCCAGTTCCATCTTCCTACTGTTTAGACAGTATCCCTGGAATCGGCATCTTATTTCTGTTCATTGCATGCACGAATGTTCCAATCCACACAGGCCACAAATTGAAATAAATCTACGTCCTGCTAGCAGCGGTCTGACCCGGCGTAAATTCATTACCAGTCTAATCCGACTGTTAGTCTTATCTACAACAGGAAAAAAAGGCTGCACTTTGGCCTAATTGAATTGTATGATGTCTCTCCCCCCCCACCCCCGATGCTCAAATCATAGAGCTCTGCCCGGCACGACATCTAAAATGTTCTTGAAGCAGCCCTTGGTGAGCGCTTTGCAGAAAATCAGAGATTTAAAGGCTGCTTATCTGTCATTCAATCCCGGCAATGGCTTCATGTGCGCCTCTGTCAGCGAGCCGGGAGAAGAATGACTCCGGAGCGAGGCCCAGCCACTCATAAAATGTACAAAACGCACTTACATCCTCCATTTCCTCCCGTCTGCAGCCAGCAGAGGCGATGAACCCGTTTTAAATTAAAAAACTGTGAGCGGTACAAGGAGAGCTCTGTCGGGCCGTGTTGCATGAAATTAAACTGCTGATTTAATGCTGAACTAGACGCTCTGTGTGCCGAGTGCGATCTTCCCTGCACCCCGTCTGCGCTCATAGACACATTCTCATTTTTCTGGCTGCTGTGTGTCATGAAGGTCCCGTCACAGACACATTTTCACAACCTCATTCGCTGGGATTGCTCTCACTATAAATTGTCCTCTTTAATATGGATTTTTCAGGTAAGGGACAGAATACAATGTTACCGCAGTCCCAGCTCTGTCTCTATCTCTCTCCGATTTGTTCAGCTACCGGCAGAAAATAATTTTAACATTAACAAAAACTCTGTGTGGTGAATGGATTGTCGGAGGTCGCCACACAGAGGTTCTGCCATAAAAGTGACGACTCAATATGGAGGAAATCACATTATGTAGTCACTCACTTCATGATCTTCATACATCCGTGACCTTACGATGGATTATAACGGACGTCGATGAGCTTATTGACGCTGTGTCGCTTGTTGCAGAATCTCCACTACCAGACAAGTAAGGGAATGTATTTTAGAAGCCATATTTAATCCCGCATTTCCTGAATGTCCTGCTGCAGAACCAATTGGGTAAGGCCCCACGAAGCAGCATTGATGCTGTCACAATGCAGCTGAAAACTGCCGGTATGCTGTATGGCGCAGTGTTCAAAGTGATTGTTAATGGCTGTGCAGTGTTGCCAGTAGAACTTCTGTTTACCTGCCAAATCATGCAGCTATAAGGGTCTACTCTGTAATGGGCGGTAAACAGCCATTTACCTTACCCATAGGATTCCCCCCTGGAAAAAGTAGGACAGGCCGCAATCACCCACAGAAATGAGCTCATGAATATGTGCAGCTGGTTCACGTGTTCAGGTGCTGCCTGGAGCAGATTCTGGTCTCCTAGATTTTTTTCAGCGTTTGAGGGTAATGATGGTATTTCGGACATTATTTTAGGAGGCTTCAATAAAGCCAAGTTGGAAAAAGGCGAAAGTTTGTTAGACTTTAAGCAAACCCACTAGCACAGCGGTTTGTTAAGGATCTTCAGAGGCTCAATCCGATCCTGTTCCCAATTGGGGCCTATGTTGAGCACTTAGAGCCTACTGTAGACCCCTTATGAACCTGCACGAGAAGTTGGACAGAAGGTTTGTTCAGTGCAGGGTTTTTTGTTCTCAGAAAATTGATGAGGAAAGTGGCAAGCCGCAAGCTCTTGTGACTCCGGACCTTATTTGGTCTTCTTGACTCGTTTTATATTCAAGAAACATGAGAAAAACAGACAGGAGGAAAGAGTGCTCATATATAGTGTCTCTTAATGGATTTCACCCAATCTGAACCCTGACTTTCCACCAAGGTATCGTGCTCTACAGTGACCCTTCAGTCATCAATAGGGGCTAGTTAAACGCATCTTTGTCCTAGGAAATTCTGGATTACAATTTTTCACTGAGCACACCTGATCCTGCTCATCACCAACCTTCAACCAACCAGCACTAACCATTGGTCACCATCATCTTCAACCGCTCAGACCCATCAGTCTTCATGATAGGCCTGAGAACCGGGCGCTTACAGTTACCGAACGGCTAAATTCCCACATTGAGCCAGAGAAGAAGCTGACACTGTTGGGGGATCGGCTCCTGTGTCGACGATATGCCAGCTCCTGTCTTACTGATCATCCCAGAATTCCTGCACTTAACACTTTGCTTTTAGGAAAACAATCCTTCCAGACACAAGAGGCTAAAAGGGCTGATGATTGACTGATTAATTAAAGCGCCCTCACATCTTAATGATCCCCTGTCTTGTGTTCCCGGCTGCTCGCATTACGGCGCTAAAAATACACAAGGCCGAGGCAGGCCAGAATGATGTGCTCTGCGTGAATGCTAGATGCATTGATTTGTCATCATGTAGAAATGGGTTTTAACCCTTTGCTCTGTGGTCGGGGGATGGTAACACCTGGATATAACACGTCGCTCTCACACATTAAGGCAGAATTGATTTTGTAGACAACGACTGTTTTGTTCTATCAGATTTGATGCATCGTTATTGAAAGTTTAATGTAGTGTCTGATATAAATAATCTCCTGCGGACGTCTATGTACTGTCCTAGAAACACTCAGGGCTCCGCTCTTCCACGCTGCAGCGCACAGGTAACACGATTCATTACACGCTATTTGTACCCGGCATTTATAGGCCAATCGCAGGGGAACTCCAGAAGTGGCTCAGGAAAATGTATACTGACATTCAGAGCACAGGTGATACATGGTACATACAGGATACGTGTGATAGAGATGATACACGACACATACAGGATACGTGTGATAGAGATGATACACGACACATACAGGATACGTGTGATAGAGATGATACACGACACATACAGAATACATGTGATAGAGAGGATACACGACACATACAGGATACATGTAATAGAGATGATACACGATACATACAGGATACATGATAGAGATGATACACGACACATACAGGATACATGTGATAGAGATGATACACGACACATACAGGATACGTGTGATAGAGATGATACACGACACATACAGGATACGTGTGATAGAGAT
Source organism: Rhinoderma darwinii (assembly GCF_050947455.1). Lineage (NCBI taxonomy): Eukaryota > Metazoa > Chordata > Amphibia > Anura > Rhinodermatidae > Rhinoderma > Rhinoderma darwinii. Next base: position 74,314 of record NC_134698.1, on the reverse strand, counting down.
GATACAGGATACGTGTGATAGACATGATACATGACACATACAGGATACATGATAGAGATGATACACGACACATACAGGATACGTGTGATAGAGATGATACACGACACATACAGGATACGTGTGATAGAGATGATACACGACACATACAGGATACGTGTGATAGAGATGATACACAACACATACAGGATACGTGTGATAGAGATGATACATGACACATACAGAATACATGTGATAGAGAGGATACACGACACATACAGGATACATGTAATAGAGATGATACACGACACATACAGGATACATGATAGAGATGATACACGACACATACAGGATACATGTGATAGAGATGATACACGACACATACAGGATACGTGTGATAGAGATGATACACGACACATACAGAATACATGTGATAGAGATGATACACGATACATACAGGATACATGATAGAGATGATACACGACACATACAGGATACGTGTGATAGAGATGATACACCACACATACAGGATACATGATAGAGATGATACACGTCACATACAGAATACGTGTGATAGAGATGATACACGACACATACAGAATACATGTGATAGAGATGATACACGACACATACAGGATACGTGTGATAGAGATGATACATGACACATACAGGATACGTGTGATAGAGATGATACACAACACATACAGGATACGTGTGATAGAGATGATACAGGATACGTGTGATAGACATGATACACGACACATACAGGATACATGATAGAGATGATACACGACACATACAGGATACATGATAGAGATGATACACGACACATACAGGATACGTGTGATAGAGATGATACACGACATATACAGGATACGTGTGATAGAGATGATACACGACACATACAGGATACATGTGATAGAGATGATACACGTCACATACAGGATACGTGTGATAGAGATGATACACAACACATACAGGATACATGTGATAGAGATGATACACGACACATGCAGGATACGTGTGATAGAGATGATACACGACACATACAGGATACATGATAGAGATGATACACGACACATACAGGATACGTGTGATAGAGATGATACACGACACATACAGGATACGTGTGATAGAGATGATACACGACACAGGATACGTGTGATAGAGATGATACAAGACACATACAGGATACGTGTGATAGAGATGATACACGACACATACAGGATACGTGTGATAGAGATGATACACGACACATACAGAATACATGTGATAGAGATGATACACGACACATACAGGATACATGATAGAGATGATACACGACACATACAGGATACATGTGATAGAGATGATACACCACACATACAGGATACGTGTGATAGAGATGATACACGACACATACAGGATACATGTGATAGAGATGATACACGACACATACAGGATACGTGTGATAGAGATGATACACGACACATACAGAATACATGTGATTGAGATGATACACGACACATACAGGATACATGTGATAGAGATGATACACGACACATACAGGATACGTGTGATAGAGATGATACACGACACATACAGAATACATGTGATTGAGATGATACACGACACATACAGGATATGTGTGATAGAGATGATACACGAGACATACAGGATACATGATAGAGATGATACACGACACATACAGGATACGTGTGATAGAGATGATACACGACACATACAGGATACGTGTGATAGAGATGATACACGACACATACAGGATACGTGCAGGGGCGTAGCTAAAGGCTCATGGGCCCCGATGCAAAAGTTTTTATTGTGCCCCCCCCCCCCCACGCAAACTCCTCATGGCTAACGGTCCGCAGCTTTCAGCTGCATCGCTGGGTCTCCTAAGTGACCCAACAATGCAGCACTAGCAGCCGGGGGCGTCACTAAGGCTGGGTTCACACACCCTATTTACGAACGTAAGTCGGGCGTTTTAGCATTGAATTACGTCCGAAAATGCGGCTCAAAAGCGTCGGCAAACATCTGTCCATTCATTAGAATGGGTCTTACGATGTTCTGTGCCGACGGTCATTTTTTTTACGCGCCGCTGTCAAAAGGCGGCGCGTAAAAAAGACCCCCGCGTCAAAGAAGTGCCTGTCACTTCTTCAGACGTAAATGGAGCCATTTTCTATGGACTCCATGGAAAAACAGCTCCAATTATGTCCGTAATGGACGCAGTGAAAAACGCCTGCACATGCCATTACGTCTGAAATTCCGGAGCTGTTTTCTCCTGAAAACAGCACCGTAATTTCAGCCGTAATGGACGCTGCCGTGTGAACATACCCTCAGGGCTTAAAATGTCAGGGGAAATAGCCCCAATACATATGTGTCTGCCCAAAAAAGATGTGTGTATAGGAGACAGCATAGCATATCTATAGCACCTCGACCCTATAAACTATGGATAGGATTAGATACATTGGCTCAGCAGACAGTATCACACATGATAGGATTAGATACAGTGGTTGAGCAGACAGTATCACACATGATAGGATTAGATACAGTGGCTGAGCAGATAGTATCACACATGATAGGATTAGATACAGTGGCCCAGCAGACAGTATCACACATGATAGGATTAGATACAATGACTCAGCAGACAGTATCACACATGATAGGATTAGATACAGTGGCTCAGCAGACAGTATCACACATGATTGGATTAGATACAGTGGCTCAGCAGACAGTATCACACATGATAGGATTAGATACAGTGGCTCAGCAGACAGTATCACACATGATAGGATTAAATACAGTGGCTCAGCAGACAGTATCACACATGATAGGATTAGATATAGGGCCCAGCAGACAGTATCACACATGATACGATTAGATACAGGGCCCAGCAGACAGTATCACACATGATTGGATTAGATACAGGGCTCAGCTCGCTGACATTGCGGCTCCAGCGCTGGACCCAGGAAAGGTAAGAATAATAATTTTGCTTCTTTATGTGTTACTGATTATTTTTGTGTTTGTGTTTTTTTTACAGGTTCGGTTGTTGGACTTCGGATTTGAGGACTTCAATGACAGCGTTTTTTTTATTCTCAATAAAATGGTTAATGAGGGTTGTGTTTTTTTATTTCAATAAAATATTTTTTCTATGTGCTCGTATCTTTTTAAACTTTATTATCACTGCCTTAGTAATGGCCGCCGGCTGATTGACAACCTCCATTACTAAGGCGGGACTTAATGTTAGCCGGTGCAGAGGCCAACACTAACCCCCATTATTACCCCGGTACCCACTGCCACCAAGGGTGCTGGGAAGAGCCGGCGAACCAGTACCCGTCCATCTGTAGTGACAGGCAGGCACCGGGGTGGCCGCAGGCTGGTAGTATTAGGCTGGGGAAGGCCAAAACGACATCGTTCTTTCCAATAATTATTTTTTTTGTTTAAATGACGTGGGGTCCCCCCCATTTTTCATAACCAGCCACATACAATAAAGCAGCAGCAGCCTAGCATTACCAGGGTGGGAAGGGCCACTGTTTCTGGCCTTTCCCCTCCTGATAATACCAGCTTGCGGCTACCCCAGTGGCCGACCATCACTACAGATGGTCAGGTACTGTATCGTACCCGGCTCTTCCCAGCACCCCTGGTGGCGGTGGGTACCGGGGTAATAAAGGGGGTTAGTGTTAGCCTTTGCACCGGCTAACACTAAGCCCCGCCTTAGCAATGGATGCTGTCAATCAGCCGGCGGCCATTACTAAGGCGGTAGTAATATAGTTTAAAAAAAAACACAAAGACATAGAAAAAATATTTTATTGAAATAAATAAACAAAACACATAGCCCTCATTAACCATTTTATTGATAATAAAAAAAAAAAGCCGTCATCGAAGTAGTCCTGGAATCCGAAGTCCAACAACCGAACCTGTAAGAAAACACACAAAAAAAACGATTAGTAACACATGTTAGGCTTAGATACAGGGCCCATGTGTGATACTGTCTGTGGGACCCTGTATCTAAGCCTACCACAACGTAGGCTTAGATACAGGGTCCAGCAGACAGTAATCTTATACAGTATAAGATTACTGTGTGCTGGGGCCCTGTATCTAAACCTACAGTGTGGTAGGCTTATATACAGGGCCCATCAGACAGGATCACACATGGGCCATGTATCTAAGCCTACCATGTGATTGGCTTATATACAGGGCCCATCAGACAGGATCACACATGGGCCATGTATCTAAGCCTACCATGTGATTGGCTTATATACAGGGCCCATCAGACAGGATCACACATGGGTCATGTATCTAAGCCTACCATGTGATTGGCTTAGATACAGGGCCCAGCAGACAGGATCACACAATCTGTGATCCTGTCTCATGGGCCCTCTAAGCCTGATACATCGTAGGCTTAGGGGTTGTGCAGTCCCTAAACATTGATGGCCTATCCTCAGGATAGGCCATCAATAGCTGATGTGTCTCCCGGGACCCGCAAATCAGCTGTTTTGAAGGGGCCGCAGCACTCGTACGAGAGCTGCTTCCCCTTAATTTCACTACTCGCTCACACTGTGAATCGCCGACACCGATTCACAGTGTGACCGGAATGAAGTGGAGCAGCTCTCGTACGAGTGCTGCGGCCCCTTCAAAACAGCTGATTGGCGGGTCCCGGGAGTCGGACCCCGCCAATCAGGGCTAATCTTACCTTCCTCTTCTGCCGCGGCAGTAGTTCTGTCGTCTCGATGCTGTGCGCGGCGCATAGCGCTGTGACGTCATTTGCTGCGCACAGCGCTTGACGTCAGGACCTCCGCTGCGATCCGGAACCAGGAAGGTAAGTAAAGTCTGTTACTATAGTAACAAGGGCCTGCGGCCCGAGTTACTATAGTAACTTTTTATTGATGTGGTGCGGGGGGCTGTGGGCCCCCCTGGCTTCGGGGCCCGGTCGCAATTGCGACCGCTGCGACCCCTATAGCTACGCCAGTGGATACGTGTGATAGAGATGATACACGTCACATACAGGATATGTGTGATAGAGATGATACACGAGACATACAGGAGCTGCAGGAGAACATCAGGGTGAGACGTGTTGGATATGAGTTACAACAAGTATAATGCAGCCTTGACCACCAGTCTCATGGCCTGAGTTTATTATGAGCCCCCCCCCCCCGCACTGTAATTTCTGGTCCATGACTGTTTCCCGCCTCCCTACTGCTGTTGTAATTTCCTTTATAATTTGTTGTTAATCTGTGGGAATAACATAAAGCAGCGGAGAGGGGGAGGGGCGGTGAGATTCTCCTGTGTCCTGGTTCTTCCTGTATACAGCATGAAGTGGAGCTGCCTCATTTATCCATTACTATTCACAGGCGGCTCACCAGGGAGCGCAGTGTCACTTCGCCATAAACTATGTACCCCCCTTACATGTAGAGAAACAAGCTTCTATCTACACAAGTTTTCTGTGCAGTAAATGAACGTCCACATGACTTTACCAATCTCTGCTTACTCATTGCTTGTGCTTGGCGCTGGAGGAGAAAATGGCGGGAGGCAGTTCAATAGCTCTCACCAAGTGATTGCAGCTACTTAACCCACAAAGTACGAAACCAGCATGTTAGCCCTGTACTGGGGTCCTAGACGATTACCGCCAACCGTAACCATGGCAACAGGATTAGAAATGCGCAACCTAAGATGCCAGGTTCCCCAACTTAAATGCATCTTTCTATTAGAAAACATCAACGATTGCGCAAATTAAATGGTGGTAAAAATGTCTCGAAGCGATACGTAACAAGCTGTGTACTATGCCCCTCCCCCAATGAATAATTCACTATCACTACAGGAAATGTCAGGACAACCGCCCATGACCAAAGAAAAGCGACATTTAATGTAAAAGGAGAAATCGCTATCGATGCAAACAAACTCTGCAAGGGGGAAAATTAACTCACGATACTCTACGCGAGAGAAGAGGAAACAGAGCTCGAAAAAAAAGGAAGTCTCTAGTTCACCTATTCACAGCTGGAAGACGAAGGTGCCGCCATGTTGGATGTGGAGGTTCGGTGCTTCGTCAAGGAAGGGGGAAAATAATCAATGATAATTACAATCCCTAATATCTCTGCCCCCATCCCTATAATAGCACCAGATGATGTCACCCCACCCACTGATGACATCACAAAGCCCACATTTCTCACATTGATCATCTCCAGAGTTAATAAATGATGTTCAGTGCTGCGTTAATAAGATGGCGGCTCCACGTGCAGGTACTGACCAGGCTGGGAGAGGAGTGGTGTGGGCCACGACTTCATCAAGAGTTAATCCTCGAGAAGTAGACTATGGGGCTGATATTGTCTTGGTAGCGTAACCCCCACAGTGCCGGCGCATGCGTATTAGAAGACAGATCGTATATCGGCGCACGCCTCAGTTTATGGCCCCATAAAAGTCAGAGTGGCCATGCTGCAGAGGAGGCGATGGGTTTCTGCATTCCCCTCAGGGCTGCGCAGGAGGGGGAGGGGAACAGATTTCGCAGCAGAATATGGCAGGTACTGTGCGGAGGTGACATGTGACAGGGCGAGCACAACGTTATACACCCTCCTGTCATAATCGCACCCTCCTGATGCTCCATAATGTTTATCAATTTGGCCTCTGTGGGTGATGGCAGATATAACCGGGTTACCATAGTAATCGCAATCCATTTCCCCGGACGCCGTCCTCAGCCCCACACAGTCATTATTCGCTCAGTACGGAACATTGTGCTCCTTCCTGAGCTGGAGGAATAGCAAAACCGAGATCAGTTCCATCCACCCCTCAACCCAGCCCAGAAACTGCAGGAATAGCTGAGATCACAACCATTCAACACTGACCCTCGTCT